>NC_141001.1:126430688-126521804 GCF_052327205.1 Somniosus microcephalus
TCAGGAGTGAAATTAGGAAACACTTCTACACACAAAGGGTGGTAGAAGTTTGGAACACTCTTGGAGTTAGGTTGATGATCAGCCATGGTCTCATTGAATGGCAGAACAGGCTCGAGGGGCTAAATGGCCTCATCCTGTTTCTATGTTCCTATGTTCCCCTCCAAGTCACACACCATCCTGACTTGGAAATATATCACCGATCCTTCATCGTCGCTGGGTCAAAATCCTGGAACTCCCTCCCTAACGGCACTGTGGGAGTACCTTCACCACACGGACTGCAGCGGTTCAAGAAGGCGGCTCACCACCACCTTCTCGAGGGCAACTAGGGATGGGTAATAAATACCGGCCTTGCCAGCGACGCACACATTCCAGGAACAAATATTTAAAAAAATTTGACTTAAACTGAGACGTAATCACCTGAAGCCCATACTCACAACACCAGCGAACCTCAGGTTAGGGCAGAAGATGAGATCAGTCAGTAAAAGCCATCAGCAGACACCAGCTGCTGTCTGTCAGTCACTAACACAACTCCGAGACCCAAACTTTAACAAGAATATTACACTGCTAGATCTAGCTTCATCCCACAGCACGGGTCCAATGTTTTAGCGTAAACACTCCTTTGTTATTTCCTAGTTGATTGTAAATCCGTTAGTGACTAGCATACACAGGAGTTCTACACAGATTGGTTCAATGGAAATTAAAATGCTGAAACCTATCATTGGGGACACAGTGAGTGAGAGAGTCAGCGTGGATCAGCACAGATTTATGACAGGCAGGTCAAGTCTAATTAATTGAGTTGACCAGATGGGATGTATCCTCGGATGCTGAGGAAGTGAAGGTGGAAATCGCAGAGGGGATCTCATTGAAACTTATAAAATTTTAACAGGACTAGACAGACTAGATGCAGGATGGTCGGGGAGTCCAGAACCAGGGGTCACAGTCTAAGGATAAGGGGTAAGCCATTTAGGACAGAGATGAGGAGGAATTTCTTCTCAAGGAAATCGCAGAGGAAATCGCAGAAGTAACCTAAACCTTATGATACTATGATCACTGTTCCCTAAATGTTCCCCTACTAACACTTGCTCCACTTGACCTACCTCATTCCCCAGAACCAGATCCAGCAATGCCTCCTCCCGTGTCGGGCCGGAAACGTACTGATCAAGAAAGTTCTCCTGAACACACTTCAGAAATTCTTCCCCCTCTCTGCCCTTTACACTGTTACTATCCCAGTCTATATTAGGATAGTTGAAGTCCCCCGTTAGCACTACTCTATAGTTCTTGCACCTCTCTGTAATTTCCCTGTAAATTTGCTCCTCTATATTTTTCCCACTAGTTGGCGGTCTACAGAATACACCTAGTAGTGTAATGGCACCTCTATTATTTCTTAACTCTGACCAAATAGATTCTGTCCTTGACCCCTCCAGGACATCCTCTCTCTCCAGCACTGTAACATTCTCCTTAACCAATACTGCCACACCACCTCCTATCTTTCCTTCCCTATCTTTCCTGAACACCTTATATCCAGGAATATTTAAAACCCAATCCTGCCCTTTTTTGAGCCAGGTCTCCGTTATCGCCATGACATCATATTCCCATGTGGCTATTTGCACCTGCAGCTCACCAACCTTATTTACCACGCTTCGTGCGTTTACACACACGCCCTGTAAACCTCTCTTAGACCTTCTTGTATTCTCTCTTAGTCTGACCCCACCTAATACCGTACTATTTCTTACTCTAGTGCTATCTGTCTCTCCCAATCCTTTGTGCACTTTGTTTCCCCTTTCCAATGCTACATCCTGGTGCTCATCCCTCTGCCAAATTAGTTTAAATCCTCTCCAACAGCACAAGCAAACCCCCCCGCGAGGACATTGGTCCCGGCTCTGTTGAGGTGCAACCCGTCTGGCCTGGACAGGTCCCACCCCCCCCAGAACCGGTCCCAATGGCCCCGGAATCTGAAGCCCTCCCTCTTGCACCATCTCTCCAGCCACGCATTCATCTGCTCTATCCTCCTATTTCTATACTCACTCGCACGTGGCACCGGGAGTAATCCAGAGATACCTTTGAGGTCCTGCTTTTTAATCTAATTCTTAGCTCCCTAAAATCTGCCTGCAGGACCTCATCCCTCTTTCTACCTATGTCATTGGCACCGATATGGAGCACGACCTCTGGCTGTTCACCTCCCCCCCCCCGCCTTAGAATGTCCTGCAGCCGCTCAGTGACATCCATGACCCTGGCACCAGGGAGGCAACATACCATCCTGGAATCACGTCTACAGGTGTAGAAACGCCTGTCTGTTCCCCTAACTATCGAATCCCCTAACACTAATGGCTTCCTGACATTCCTCCTCCCACCCCCGCCCCCCCCGCCCCCGGTACAGCTGAGCCACCTGTGGTGCCGTGGACTTGGCTCTGGCTGCACTCCTCAGAGGAACCATCGCCCTCACCAGTGAATACTGATTGTAGAGTGAGATGCACTCAGGGGACTCCTGCACTACCTGCCTGGTCCTCCTCTTCTGTCTGGCGGTCACCCATTCCCTCTCTGCCTGCACACTCTTAAGCTGCAGGGTAACCACCGCCAGAAACATGCTATCCACGAAGCTCTCAGCCTCACAGATGCACCGTAGTGACACCAGCTGCTGCTCAAGCTCCGAAACCTGGAGCTCGAGATCCTCCAGCTGACGACACCTCCTGCACACGTGGTTGTCCAGGACATGGGAAGCGTCCTGGAGTTCCCACATGTCCCAAACTCCTCTATCACCATCCCTGGGTATGTCCTGTCCCAGCGGCAGGACAGACCCACCAGGGGTGGTGGCACAGTGGTATACAGTCAGGAAGGAGTGGCCCTGGGAGTCCTCAACATTGACTCTGGACCCCATGAAGTCTCATGGCTTCAGGTCAAGCACGGGCAAGGAAACCTCCTGCTGATTGCCACCTACCGCCCTCCCTCAGCTGATGAATCAGTACTCCTCCATGTTGAACACCACTTGGAAGAAGCACTGAGGCAAGGGCACAGAATGTACTCTGGGTGGGGGACTTCAATGTCCATCACCAAGAGTGGCTCGGTAGCACCACTACTGACCGAGCTGGCCGAGTCCTGAAGGACACAGCTGCCAGTCTGGGCCTGCGACAGGTGGTGAGAGAACCAACACGAGGGAAAATCGTACTTGACCTCGTCCTCACCAATATACCTGTCGCAGATGCATCTGTCCATGACAGTATTGGCAGCAGTGACCACCGCACAGTCATTGCTGAGACGAAGTCCCGTCTTCACACTGAGGACACCCTCCATCATGTTGTGTGGCACTACCACCGTGCTAAATGGGATAGATTCAGAACAGATCTAGCAGCTCAAAACTTGGCATCCATGAGGCGCTGTGGGCCATCAGCAGCAGCAGAATTGTATTCCACAATCTGTAACCTCATGGCCCGACATACCCCTCACTCTACCATTACCATCAAGCCAGGGGACCAACCCTGATTCAATAAGGGGTGTAGGAGAGCATGCCAGGAGCAGCACCAGGCAAAGCTAAAAATGAGATGCCAACCTGGGGAAGCTGCAACACAGGACTACATGCATGCTAAAAAGCGGAAGCAGCATGCTACAGACAGGGCTAAGCGATCCCACAATCAACGGATCAGATCAAAGCTCTGCAGTCCTGCCACATCCAGTCGTGAATGGTGGTGGACCATTAAACAACTAACGGGAGGAGGAGGCTCCATGAATATCCCCATCTTCAATGATGGTGGAGCCCAGCATGCGAGTACAAAAGACAAGACTGAAGCATTTGCAACCATCTTCAGCCAGAAGTGCCGAGTGGATGATCCATATCGGCCTCCTCCTGAGGTCCCCACCATCACAGAAGACAGTCTTCAGCCAATTCGATTCACTCCACGTGATATCAAGAAACGGCTGAGCGCACTGGATACAGCAAAGGCTATGAGCCCCGACAACATCCCGGCTATCGTGCTGAAGACTTGTGCTCCAGAACTAGCCGCGCCTCTAACCAAGCTGTTCCAGTACAGCTACAACACTGGCATCTATCCGACAATGTGGAAAATTGCCCAGGTGTGTCCTGTCCACAAAAAGCAGGACAAATCCAATCTGCCCAATTACTGCCCCATCAGTCTACTCTCAATCATCAGCAAAGTGATGGAAGGTGTCATCGACAGTGCTATCAAGCGGCACTTACTCACCAATAACCTGCTCACTGATGCCCAGTTTGGGTTCCGCCAAGACCACTCGGCTCCTGACCTCATTACAGCCTTGGTCTAAACAGGGACAAAGGAGCTGAATTCCAGACGTGAGGTGAGAGTGACTGCACTTGACATCAAGGCAGCATTTGACCGAGTGTGGCATCAAGGAGCCCCAGTAAAACTGAAGTCAATGGGAATCGGGGGGGAAAACTCTCCACTGGCTGGAGTCATACCTAGCACAAAGGAAGATGGTTGTGGTGGTTGAAGGTCAATCATCACAGCCCCAGGACATCGCTGTAGGAGTTCCTCAGGGCAGTGTCCTAGGCCCAACCATCTTCAGCTGCTTCATCAATGACCTTCCCTCCATCATAAGGTCAGAAGTGGGGATATTCGCTGATGATTGCACAGTGTTCAGCGCCATTCACAACTCCTCAGAAAATGAAGCAGTCCATGCCTGCATGTAACAAGACCTGGACGACGTTCAGGCTTGGGCTGACAAGTGGCAGGTAATATTTGCGCCACAGAAGTGCCAGGCAATGACTATTTCCAACAAGCAAGAGTCTAACCCCCTCCCCTTGACATTCAACAGCATTACCATCGCCAAATCCCCCACCATCAACATCCTGGGGGTCACCATTGACCAGAAACTGAACTGGACCAGCCACATAAATACTGTGGCCATAAGAGCAGGTCAGAGGCTAGGGCCTAGAAATTCACTGGCCTTAGCGCCGCTTTTGAGGCGCTAGAGGGCCTAGCGCCGAAGTTATGGCCAGTTTAGAAATTGACAGGGGCCCTAAATCGGCGTTAGGCCGGTAGCGCTGCGCCGGCACCGATGACGTCATCGGTGTGCGCAGCGTCCCGGTTGCCATGGTAACCCGCCCGAACTCGGAAATTGAGTTGCGGCCGCCTCGCCCGTGGCAGCCGCAAGCAACGTTCTGGCAGAGGTGCCTTACAGAACTTTGCGCCGGCGCATTAAAGGCCCCGCGGCGGCCGGCCGCTTTCCCGCCGGCCGCCTGGCCGCAGCTCCCTCCCCGGACTTCCCCCCCCCCCCCCCCCGGAACAGAAGCAAGCCCGGCACTTGTCCGAGGTGCCGGGCTCATTTTTAAAAAGATTATCGCGGGCCGCGGCCGGGTGCAGGCAGCTCCTCCTTAACGGAAGGAGGAGGCCTGCACTTCCCGAGCCTGCCGCACCGCAGCGCCGGAATAGCGCCGCAATGCGGCGCGTGGCGCCAGTTTTGAGGCGCTGAGACCCCTCAGTAGCGCCGGCAGCCGTTTGGGCGCGGCGCTACTGAATTTTTGGCGCGCGCAGGGGGACTTAGCGCCGGCACTAACTTCCGGCGCTAAAGCCCTCGCTGCGCCAAAACCGAATTTCTAGGCCTAGGTATTCTACGGCGAGTCTCTCACCTCCTGACTCCCCAAAGCCTTTCCACCATCTACAAGGCACAAGTCAGGAGTGTGATGGAATACTCTCCACTTGCCTGGATGAGAGCAGCTCCAACAACACTCAAGAAGCTCGACACCATCCAGGACAAAGCAGCCCGCTTGATTGGCACCCCATCCACCACCTTAAACATTCACTCCCTCCACCACCGGCGTACCGTGGCTGCAGTGTGTACCATCTACAAGATGCACTGCAGCAACTCGCCAAGGCTTCTTCGGCAGCACCTCCCAAACCCGCAACCTCTACCACCGAGAAGGACAAGGGCAGCAGGCGCATTGGAACACCACCACCTCCAAGTGCCCCTCCAAGTCACACACCATCCTGACTTGGAAATATATCGCCGATCCTTCATCGTCGCTGGGTCAAAATCCTGGAACTCCCTCCCTAACAGCACTGTGGGAGCACCTTCACCACACGGACTGCAGCGGTTCAAGAAGGGGTCTCACCACCACCTTCTCAAGGGCAATTAGGGATGGGCAATAAAGGCTGGCCTTGCCAGCAACACCCACATCCAATAAACGAAAAAAAAATGCTTATATTTATTTGACTATTAACTAACTTACAGAAATAACCTTAAGACTAAGGGGGAGAAATTCATGATAGTCCAGGAATGGGCACTAACTTTGGAAAAGTTTGCGATTTAGCGCCAGGCGCTAATGAATCTCGCTGCACGCAAAATTCAGTGTCACCGCTCAAAGAAAGGATGGGAGCGCTAAATCAAGCGCGAATGACCTAATTCAGTGGCATTGGATTCAAAGCGCTAAGCAATATCAGGTGCATTGAAACATACAAAATTCTTACAGGGCTTGACAGGGTAGATGCAGGGAGAATGTTTCCCCTGGCTGGGGAGTCTAGAACCAGGGGTCACAGTCTCTGAATAAGGGGTCGGCCATTTAGGACTGAGATGAGGAGAAATTTCTTCACTCAGAGGGTGGTGAATCTTTGGAATTCTCTACCCCAGAGGGCTGTGGAGGCTCAGTCATTGAGTATATTCAAGACAGAGATCGATAGATTTTTGATTATTAAGGGAATCAAGGGATATGGTGATAGTGCAGGAAAGTGGAGATGAGGTAGAAGATCAGCCATGGTCTCATTGAATGGCGGAGCAGGCTCGAGGGGCCGAATGGCCGACTCCTGCTCCTATTTCTTATGTTCTTATGTTGACTGCCACTGAGAGAGCCATGGTCGACCTGATCTGACACTCGAGGTCTGGTTGCAGGAGGTGGCAGGGTTCGGTGACCACCTCCTTGCTGAAGCAGAGCCTTCTAATACACTGCTCCTCGCTTAATTGGAGGTAGGAGAATACCCTCGGAGCGTAAGGCCTCCTGTTGGGAGCCCTGATGGCCCTCCTCCTCCCGCTGGCCACATCTTGCAATCTTTCTCACTGCCTCTGCTCCCTCCGCCGTAGATCCTGGAGGGTGAGTTCGACTGCCAGTACAGCCCTCATTAATGTAACAATGTGTAGCACTTTGAAATTTTGTCAGAAGAAATGTCACAAATTTTTAGTAGCCACAATACTCCTGATACTAAAGAGCCTTTAAATGACTGAATTAAACTCTTGCACAATCGCAAACTGACAAGGAAGCAGTGAAACAACACTAACCTGACAGCTGTGACTGATCCCTTTAAATATCGCCCCTGGAGCCGCCATCCGCCTGCTTCACGCCTCCTCTACCTGTCATTGTCGGGGCGAGGCGCTAAGGCAGGGGCGATAATTAATTTGGCAGATCGTTGCACGCTCACTGACGTCACAATCTGCTTGGCGCTAAAGCCCCAGGTGCTAACTGTTAGCGGTGGTGCTAAGGGGCGACTGGATTTAGCGAGCGGCACTGACTTCACCTCGCCCCAGCGCTACTTCATTAGCGCCCCGTTAGTGCCCCCGGCAGGCACTAACAGGAGGCGCTAACCAACCAAATTTCTCCCCCTAAGAGTCTTAAAAGTCGGGCCGACCTTTATCTCCAGCCGCTTCTCTCGCTCTCTTAGTTAAAGTCTTTATTCACACAATTATTTATAGCTATATTAATTAGTTTATCTAGTTAATTTAGAGAGAATAAAACACTAATACTCACCCACCAATCACCTACCTGCAGTCCTGTGACGCCACTCCTTGATTTTGCTGTTCTTTTGGAATTTGCCAGATTTGTATCGCCTCCTCCTCCGCTGCTACTGACTCCTCGCAGGTCCGCGCTGTCCTCGGCCTCCTCCTCCTGCTGCTGCTACTGACTCCTCGCTGGTCCGCGCTGTCCTCGGCCTCCTCCGCTGCTACTGACTCCTCGCAGGTCCGCGCTGTCCTCGGCCTCCAACCTCCGCTGCTACTCACTCCTCGCAGGTCCGCGCTGTCCTCGGCCTCCTCCGCTGCTACTGACTCCTCGCAGGTCCGCGCTGTCCTCGGCCTCCTCCGCTGCTACTGACTCCTCGCAGGTCCGCGCTGTCCTCGGCCTCCTCCTCCTGCTGCTGCTACTGACTCGTCGCTGGTCCGCGCTGTCCTCGGCCTCCTCCTCCTGCTGCTGCTACTCACTCCTCGCAGGTCCGCGCTGTCCTTGGCCTCCTCCGCTACTACTGACTCCTCGCAGGTCCGCGCTGTCCTCGGCCTCCTCCGCTGCTACTGACTCCTCGCAGGTCCGCGCTGTCCTCGGCCTCCTGCTGCTGCTACTGATTCCTCGCTGGTCCACGCTGTCCTCGGCCTCCTCCACTGCTACTGACTCCTCGCAGGTCCGCGCTGTCCTCGGCCTCCAACCTCCGCTGCTACTCACTCCTCGTAGGTCCGCGCTGTCCTCGGCCTCCTCCGCTGCTACTGACTCCTCGCAGGTCCGCGCTGTCCTCGGCCTCCTCCTCCGCTGCTACTGACTCCTCGCAGGTCTGCGCTATCCTCAGCCTCCTCCGCTGCTACTGACTCCTCGCAGGTCCGCGCTGTCCTCTGCCTCCTCCTCCGCTGCTACTGACTCCTCGCAGGTCCGCGCTGTCCTCGGCCTCCTCCTCCGCTGCTACTGACTCCTCGCAGGTCCGCGCTGTCCTCGGCCTCCTCCTCTGCTGCTACTGGCTCCTCGCAGGTCCGCGCTGTCCTCGGCCTCCTCCGCTGCTGCTACTGACTCCTCGCAGGTCCGTGCTGTCCTCGGCCTCCTCCACTGCTACTGACTCCTCGCAGGTCCGCGCTGTCCCCGGCCTCCTCCACTGCTACTGACTCCTCGCAGGTCCGCGCTGTCCTCGGCCTCCTCCTCCGCTGCTACTGACTCCTCTCAGGTCCGTGCTGTCCTCGGCCTCCTCCGCTGCTACTGACTCCTCGCAGGTCCGCGCTGTCCTCGGCCTCCTCCTCCGCTGCTACTGACTCCTCTCAGGTCCGCGCTGTCCTCGGCCTCCTCCTCCGCTGCTACTGACTCCTCGCAGGTCCGCGCTGTCCTCGGCCTCCTCCTCCGCTGCGACTGACTCCTCTCAGGTCCGTGCTGTCCTCGGCCTCCTCTGCTGCTACTGACTCCTCGCAGGTCCGCGCTGTCCTCGGCCTCCCGCTGCTACTGACTCCTCGCAGGTCCGCGCTATCCTCGGCCTCCTCCGCTGCTGCTGACTCCTCGCAGGTCCGCGCTGTCCTCGGCCTCCTCCGCTGCTACTGACTCCTCGCAGGTCCGCGCTGTCCTCGGCCTCCTCCTCCGCTGCTACTGACTCCTCGCAGGTCCGTGCTATCCTCGGCCTCCTCTGCTGCTACTGACTCCTCGTAGGTCCGCGCTGTCCTCGGCCTCCTCCTCCGCTGCTGCTGACTCCTCGTAGGTCCGCGCTGTCCTCAGCCTCCTCCTCCGCTGCTGCTGACTCCTCGTAGGTCCGCGCTGTCCTCGGCCTCCTCCTCCGCTGCTGCTGACTCCTCGTAGGTCCGCGCTGTCCTCGGCCTCCTCCTCCGCTGCTGCTGACTCCTCGTAGGTCCGCGCTGTCCTCGGCCTCCTCCTCCGCTGCTACTGACTCCTCGCAGGTCCGCGCTGTCCTCGGTCTCCTCCGCTGCTACTGACTCCTCGCAGGTCCGCGCTATCCTCGGCCTCCTCCGCTGCTACTGACTCCTCGTAGGTCGGCGCTGTCCTTGGCCTCCTCCGCTGCTACTGACTCCTCGCAGGTCTGCGCTGTCCTCGGCCTCCTCATCCGCTGCTACTGACTCCTCGTAGGTCCGCGCTGTCCTCGGCCTCCTCCTCCGCTGCTGCTGACTCCTCGTAGGTCCGCGCTGTCCTCGGCCTCCTCTGCTGCTACTGACTCCTCGCAGGTCCGTGCTATCCTCGGCCTCCTCCGCTGCTACTGACTCCTCGTAGGTCCGCGCTGTCCTCGGCCTCCTCCTCCGCTGCTGCTGACTCCTCGTAGGTCCGCGCTGTCCTCGGCCTCCTCTGCTGCTACTGACTCCTCGCAGGTCCGTGCTATCCTCGGCCTCCTCCGCTGCTACTGACTCCTCGCAGGTCCGTGCTATCTCGGCCTCCTCCTCCGCTGCTGCCGACTCCTCGCAGGTCCGCGCTGTCCTCGGCCTCCTCCTCCGTTGCTACCAACTCCTCGCAGGTCCGCGCTGTCCTCGGCCTCCTCCTCCGCTGCTGCTGACTCTTTGCAGGTCCGCGCTGTCCTCGGCCTCCTCCTCCGCTGCTACTGACTCCTCGCAGGTCCGCGCTGTCCTCGGCCTCCTCCGCTGCGACTGACTCCTCGCAGGTCCGCGCTATCCTCGGCCTCCTCCGCTGCTACTGACTCCTCGCAGGTCCGCGCTATCCTCGGCCTCCTCCTCCGCTGCTACTGACTCCTCGCAGGTCTGCGCTATCCTCGGCCTCCTCCGCTACTACTGACTCCTCGCAGGTCCGCGCTATCCTCGGCCTCCTCCGCTGCTACTGACTCCTCGCAGGTCCGCGCTATCCTCGGCCTCCTCCGCTGCTACTGACTCCTCGCAGGTCCGCGCTGTCCTCGGCCTCCTCTGCTGCTACTGACTCCTCGCAGGTCCGCGCTATCCTCGGCCTCCTCCCCTGCTACTGACTCCTCGCAGGTCTGCACTGTCCTCGGCCTCCTCCTCCGCTGCTACTGACTCCTCGTAGGTCCGCGCTGTCCTCGGCCTCCTCCGCTGCTGCTGACTCCTCGTAGGTCCGTGCTGTCCTCGGCCTCCTCCGCTGCTACTGACTCCTCGCAGGTCTGCGCTGTCCTCGGCCTCCTCTGCTGCTACTGACTCCTCATAGGTCCGCGCTGTCCTCGGCCTCCTCCGCTGCTACTGACTCCTCGCAGGTCTGCGCTATCCTCGGCCTCCTCCGCTGCTACTGACTCCTCGTAGGTCCGCGCTGTCCTCGGCCTCCTCCTCCGCTGCTACTGACTCCTCGCAGGTCTGCGCTGTCCTCGGCCTCCTCCGCTGCTACTGACTCCTCGTAGGTCCGCGCTGTCCTCGGCCTCCTCCTCCTGCTGCTGCTACTGACTCCTCGCTGGTCCGCGCTATCCTCGGTCCTCGCAGGTCCGCGCTGTCCTCGGCCTCCCGCTGTGTTGGTGCCTCCTCGCAGGTCCGCGCTGTCCTCGGCCTCCTGCTGCGCTGTCCTCGGCCTCCCGCTGTGTTGGTGCCTCCTCGCAGGTCCGCGCTGTCCTCGGCCTCCCGCTGCTGCTGCCGACTCCTCGCAGTAAGTTGTGCAGATGGGAGAAGGAAGTTACAAAGGGACATTGACAGATTAAGTAAGTGGCAGATGGAGTTCCAAGTGGGGAAGTGTGAGGTCATCCACTTTGGTCTTGAGAGAGACAAATTGGAATATTTTCTAAATGGCGAGACTAGAAACTATGGTGGGGGAAAGAGATTGAGGCGTCAATGTACAGAAAAGCTAGTGCACAGGTACAAAAAATAATCAAAATGGTTAAGAGAATGTTGACCTTTATCTCATAGAAACATAAGGAACAGGAGGAGGCCATTCCGCCCCTCCAGCCTGTTCCGTCATTCAATCATATCATGGCTGATCTGTGCCTCAACTCCATTTACCCGCCTCCACTCCATATCCCTCGATACCCTTACCAACAAAAATCTATCGATCTTGGACTTGAAAGTAACAATTGACCCCAGCGCGCACAGCTCTTTGGGGGAGAGTTCCAGATTTCTACTGCCCTTTGTGTGCAGAGGATCTCAATGGGGCTGGACTACAAAGGGGAGAAAGTGATGATGCTTCCGTTGGACAGAACCTTGGTCAGACCCCATCCGGGGCACTGTGTTCAGTATGATACCGGGGCTTAAATTTAAAGGGTAAAATTAGGAGCACAGGTTGCCAAAACGGCTTGTATTCCCTTGAGTATAAATAATTAGTTATTTCCACCGATAGTTAATCAGTTATACTCATCGATAGTTGATCAGTTATACTCACCTGTTCCAGTGTTCTGTGCATGTTAAGCAAGTCCGACATCCTCCCCTCGAAGCCCGGAGCGAAGCAATCTGGATTTATGGCAAAAAAACACTGTCCCTGGAGGGTAAGGAGAGCACAGGGATCGGGAGTTAGTGACCGCAGTGCAGGCCATCCCTGACCGAACTCGGCAAGACCACTTTCTACTTCAGTTGTAAATGTAGATTAAAAGGGAATCGCAGAGGTATTCGAGGGGAGAGTGAAGGGGCGGAGAGTGAGGGAGGGGAGAGAGTGAGGGGGGGAGTGAGGGAGGGGAGAGTGAGGGGGAGAGAGTGAGGGGGGAGTGAGGGGGCAGAGTGAGGGAGGGGAGAGTGAGGGGGGCAGAGTGGGGGAGGGGGTGAGGGAGGGGAGAGAGCGAGGGGGGAGTGAGGGGGCAGAGTGAGGGAGGGGAGAGTGAGGGGGGCAGAGTGAGGGAGGGGGTGAGGGAGGGGAGAGAGTGAG
Source organism: Somniosus microcephalus (assembly GCF_052327205.1). Taxonomy (NCBI): domain Eukaryota; kingdom Metazoa; phylum Chordata; class Chondrichthyes; order Squaliformes; family Somniosidae; genus Somniosus; species Somniosus microcephalus. The sequence continues at coordinate 126,443,128 of NC_141001.1, forward strand.
GGGGGAGTGAGGGGGGCAGAGTGAGGGGGGGAGAGTGAGGGGGGAGAGTGAGGGAGGGGAGAGAGTGAGGGAGGGGAGAGAGTGAGGGAGGGGCAGAGTGGGGGGGAGAGTGAGGGAGGGGAGAGAGTGAGGGAGGGGAGAGAGTGAGGGGGGGAGTGAGGGAGGGGAGAGTGAGGGGCGCAGAGTGAGGGAGGGGGTGAGGGAGGGGAGAGAGTGAGGGGGGCAGAGTGAGGGAGGGGAGAGTGAGGGAGGGGCAGAGTGGGGGGGAGAGTGAGGGAGGGGAGAGAGTGAGGGAGGGGCAGAGTGGGGGGGAGAGTGAGGGAGGGAGGGGAGAGTGAGGGAGGGTGGGGAGAGTGAGGGAGGTGCAGGAGTTTCACAGTGTTGATGTCCCGGGAATGAGTGAGTTTGAGCGAGAGATGGAGCGATGTGTCCTGATTGGAGCGCGGTGAGGATGTATTCGATGCGTTGAGTTCTTACCAGATTAGCGATCGTGCTGGTCTCCTTCCAGGCGCGGATATTTTTACTGTATTGAGATCCTGCGAGGATGCCACAAAAAATCTCCACCATCAAACTCAGTCCGTACCCTTTATAACCACCTGAAAATAGGGCACAGGGTCAGCTCGGGACATCGCTCGGTCAGTCACGGTGTCAGCTTCCTGGGTTTTTCCTGGACATTTTCCTTGGTTTCAGCTTCATTTTTATTACATCACAACTGGCAAATATTTTCTTACCCCCAATTTTCTCCCCTCCCCTCCCCTCCCCCCCCCCACCACACTCCCCTCTGCACCTTCTTTTTCTCTTCCCTTCCCTTCCCTCTCTCCTGCCCTTCCCTCTCTCCTGCCCTTCCCTCTCTCCTGCCCTTCCCTCGCTCCTGCCCTTCCCTCTCTTCTTCCCTTCCCTCTCTCCATCCCTTCCCTCTTTTTATCCTCCAAAGCCTTTCCATCTTCACCTCTCCTTTCCCCTCTTCTCCTTTCCACTCCTTGTCTCCCTTCCCCTTTCCTGTCATCTCCTTCTTGAAGTAGGACACTCCCTCACTGGGTATAGCTGGATGGCTATTACCCCCAATATCTCAACCAACCTGCCATTATTCACGGGCAAACCCGATAGTGGTGGGCTAATTGGCCATGGGAGGCATCACGCCCAAGCCCAATCCCAAGCAAGGTGACTGCAATTGACCTCAGCACCATGGGTTATGGAAGGGGAAATCAGCCAGGATCTCACATCCACCCTGCTGCAAAGCACATGTTTTTCAACGAGCGGGTTTAACTGCGCTGAATATCATGGCGTACAGGAACTACAGCAACTGTCTCCTGGTGATGGGCAACAGCCTGACACAGTGGTGGTTCCAGCATCCCATCCCTGGGTGTGCCCTGTTCCACAGGCAGGTTAGACCCTCTCAACTGATGTTGAACACCACTTGGAGGAACCATTGAGGGCACAGAATGTACTCTGGGTGCAGGACCTCAAAATCCATCACCAAGAGTGGCTCGGTATTACCACCACTGACCGAGCTGGCCGAATCCTGGAGGACGTAAGGGCCAGACTAGGCTTGTGACAAGTGGTGAGAGAACCAACGCAAGGAAGTACCCTCCTTGTCACAGACTCATCCGCCTACGACTGCTTTAGCAGAAGTGACCACCGCACAGTCCTCGCGAAGACAAAGTCTCGTCTCCATCACGAGGACATCTTCCATCCAGTAGGATGATTCAGCAGCCCAAAAGTGGGCATCCATGAGGTGCTGTGGGCCAGCGGCAGCAGCAGAATTGTTTTCTACCTCAATCTGTAATCTCTTAGCCCGGCATATCCCTCACTCCCCAGTCACCACTAAGCCAGGAGACCAACACTGGTTCAATGAGGAGTGTAGAAGAGCATGCCAGGAGCAGCACCAGGCATTACTTAGAGCGAGGTGTGAACCTGGTGAAGCTACTACACAGGGCTACCTGCAGCTAAAGAGTGGAAGCAGCACGCTATAGACAGAGCTAAGCAGTCCCACAACCAGCGGATCAGAGCAAAGCCACATCCAGTCGTGAATGGTGGTGGACAACCAGGCAACTAACAGGATGAGGCTCCATGAACATTCCCATTCTCAACCACGGTGGAGCCCAGCAAGTGAGTTCGAGAGACAAGATTGAAATGTTCGCAAGTGTCTTCAGCCAAAGGTGCTGAGTTGATGATCCTTCCCAGCCTCCTCCTGAGGTCCCCCACTAACGTTCCCTCTAAGCTGTGCGGCTGCGCAGGTCTCTACCGGTCCTGTGCAGTCCGGGACCGGTTTATCCAATGTTAAATTTTGTGCATGTGCGTAATTGTGAATGGGCCGTGCAGCCCCTTAAAGGGGCCACGCACCTAAAGGAAACTTAGGGGGAACATTGGTCCCTACCAACACAGGTGTCAGTCTTCAGCCAATTCGGTTCATTCCATTAAGAAGTGGCTGAGTGCACCAGACACAGTTAAGGCTATGGGTCCCGACAACATCCCAGCTGTAGTGCTGAAGACCTGTGCTCCAGAACTAGTCACTCCCTGACCCAAGCTATTCCAGTCCAGCTACAACACTGGCATCTACCTGGGTCAGTTTGGGTGACAGCTGATCACCTTGAACAACAGAGAGACCGGGTACCTCCCCTTGACCATCAATGCCCCTGTCGCAGAGACCCCCCATCATTGAGACGCCCCCATCATTGAGACCCCCATCACTGAGACCCCCATCACCGAGACCCCCCATCACCGAGACCCCCATCACTGAGACCCCCATCACCGAGACCCCCCATCACCGAGACCCCCATCACCGAGACCCCCATCACCGAGACCCCCCATCACCGAGACCCCCATCACGGAGACCCCATCACCGAGACCCCCATCACCGAGACCCCCATCACCGAGACCCCATCACCGAGACCCCATCACCGAGACCCCCATCACCGAGACCCCATCACCGAGACCCCATCACCGAGACCCCCATCACCGAGACCCCCCATCACCGAGACCCCCATCACCGAGACCCCCATTACCGAGACCCCCATCACCGAGACCCCCATCACCGAGACCCCCATCACCGAGACCCCCCATCACCGAGACCCCCACCACCGAGACCCCATCACCGAGACCCCCATCACCGAGACCCCCATCACCGAGACCCCATCACCGAGACCCCATCACCGAGACCCCCATCACCGAGACCCCCATCACCGAGACCCCATCACCGAGACCCCATCACCGAGACCCCCATCACCGAGACCCCCCATCACCGAGACCCCCATCACCGAGACCCCCATCACCGAGACCCCCATCACCGAGACCCCCATCACCGAGACCCCCCATCACCGAGACCCCCATCACCGAGACCCCCATCACCGAGACCCCCCATCACCGAGACCCCCATCACCGAGACCCCCATCACCGAGACCCCATCACCGAGACCCCATCACCGAGACCCCCATCACTGAGACCCCCCATCACCGAGACCCCCATCACCGAGACCCCCATCACCGAGACCCCCATCACCGAGACCCCCCATCACCGAGACCCCCATCACCGAGGCCCCCCATCACTGAGACCCCCATCACTGAGACCCCCATCACTGAGACCCCCATCACCGAGACCCCCCCATCACTGAGACCCCCATCACTGAGACCCCCATCACCGAGACCCTTGGGGGTCTCCACTGACTCGAAGCTTGACTGGACTAGCCACATTAAGAGAGAAAGACTCGCATTTCTATAGCGCCTATTTCATCCACCGGACGTCCCAAAGCGCTTTACAGCCAATTAAGTACTTTTTTTGAGGTGTAGCCACTGTTGTAATGTAGGAAATGCGGCAGCAAATTTGCGCCCAGCAATGTGATAATGACCATATAATCTGTTTTAGTGATGTTGGTTGAGGGGTAAGTATTGGCCCCAGGACACCAGGGTGAACTCCCCTGCTCTTCTTCAAAATAGTGGCCGTGGGATCTTTTACATCCACCTGAGAGGGCAGACGGGGCCTCGGTTTAACGTCTCATCCGAAAGACTGCGCCTCTGACAGTGCGGCGCTCTCTCAGTACTGCCCCTCCGACAGTGCGGCGCTCCCTCAGTACTGCCCCTCCAACAGTGCAGCACTCCCTCAGTACTGCCCCTCCGACAGTGCAGCACTCCCTCAGTACTGCCCCTCCGACAGTGCAGCACTCCCTCAGTACTGCCCCTCCGACAGTGCGGCGCACTCTCAGTACTGCCCCTCCAACAGTTCGGCGCTCCCTCAGTACTGCCCCTCCGACAGTGCGGCGCTCCCTCAGTACTGCCCCTCCGACAGTGCGGCGCTCTCTCAGTACTGCCCCTCCGATAGTGCAGCGCACTCTCAGTACCGCCCCTCCGACAGTGCGGCGCACTCTCAGTACTGCCCCTCCGACAGTGCGGCGCTCCCTCAGTACCGCCCCTCCGACAGTGGGCGCTCTCTCAGTACTGTTCCTCTGACAGTGCAGCGCTCCCTCAGTACTGCCCCTCCGATAGTGCAGCGCACTCTCAGTACTGCCCCTCCGACAGTGCGGCGCTCTCTCAGTACTGCCCCTCCGATAGTGCAGCGCACTCTCAGTACTGCCCCTCCAACAGTGCGGCGCTCTCTCAGTACTGTCCCTCTGACAGTGCGGCGCTCCCTCAGTACTGCCCCTCCGACAGTGCGGCGCTCCCTCAGTACTGCCCCTCCGATAGTGCAGCGCACTCTCAGTACTGCCCCTCCGACAGTGCAGCATTCCCTCAGTACTGCCCCTCCGATAGTGCAGCGCACCCTCAGTACTGCCCCTCCGACAGTGCGGCACTCCCTCAGTACTGCCCCTCCGACAGTGCGGCACTCCCTCAGTACTGCACTGGAGTGTCAGCCTAGATTATGTGCTCAAGTCTGTGGAGTGGGACTTGAACCAGAGCGAAAGTGGGACCAACAAGAGCAGCGGGGATAAAAGAAGTGGGAGCAGAGGAGAGAGAGCAAAAACAATCAAGGAGTGACATCACAGGACAGCAGGTAGGTGATTGGTGGGTGAGTATTAAGGTTTTTTTTTCTCTCTAACCTAGGACAGTGGTTTAAACTAGGAGTGGGAAACTATAACGTACTGTCTTACATCTATAGCTTAACTAATTAAACTAATTAATATAACTATAAATAATCATTGAATAAAAACTTTAACTAATTAAATAAAGAAAATAAGGCCAGACTAAGATATGGCAGGGCAGGTTGTGTGTCTGGACTGCAGTCTGTGGGAGTTTGTGGACGGCGAGACTGTCCCGAGCAAACACGTCTGCAGGAGATGTCTCCGTCTCGAATCTCCCCGGCTCAGAGTCATTGAGCTGGAGGGCGAGTTGGAGATGCTCCAACACATAAGGGAGGGGGAAGAATTTCTGGACAGTTTTATTCAGAATGCAGTCACACCCCAGAGGAAAGCACAGGTTCAGGAAGGGGAGGGTGTGACTGTTAGGGAGCCGGGTAGCGGGGATTTAGGAGAGGTTGAGAAGGAAGTCCTGCAGACACTGGCCCTATCCAACGGGTACAATATACTCGCTACCTGTGAGGACAAGGAGAAAGGCTGCGGGGAGGACAGCCACAATGCAGACCAAGGCACCATGGCTCAGGAGGCTGTCCAAGGGTGGGAAGAGCAGAATAGAAATGTGGTAGTGATAGGGGACTCTATAGTTAGGGGGATAGATAGCAGCCTCTGCAGCCAAGAGCAAGCACCCCGAAGGGTGTGTTGCCTACCTGGTGCCAGGGAAGGGATACCTCATGGTGGCTGGAGAGGAACTTGGAAAGGGAGGGGGTAAATTCAGTTGTCGTGGTCCATGTTGGAACAAACGACATAGGTAGAAACAGGGAGGAGGTCCTACTGAAAGAGTATCAGGAGTTAGGCTCTAATTTGAAAAGCAGGACCTCGAGGGTAATAACCTCTGGATTATTACCCGAGCCACATGCAAATTGGCAATGAAGCAGACAGATCAGGAGAATTAACACGTGGCTAAAGGGCTGGTGTGGGGAAGAGGGGTTCCTTTTCATGGGACACTGGCACCAGTTCTGGGACAGGAAGGAGCTGTACCGATGGGACAGGCTCCACCTGAACCAGGATGGGACCCGTGTCCTAGCGGAAAGGATAAATAGGGAGTTGGCAAAGGCTTTAAACTAGTAAGATCGGGGGAGGGCTCTACAAGAAATGTAATCAGACTAAATACAAACAAAACAGGAAAAGAGAGCACAGGAAAGAATAAAGTAAGGGAGGACATTGATGGCAAGGGAATAAATAGAGTTATAGAACAGGAGTCTAAAAAGATGGTTAAACATAAAAAGTGAGAGGAAACCCTATTAAAAATGAGCTAAACTGTCTGAACAGCAATGCACACAGTGTCTGTAATAAAACAAGGGAGGTGGAGGCAGTCATGCGTTGCGAGTAACCAGATATAGTAGGGATTACTGAGACATGGCTTGAAAAATCAGGACTGGGAATTAAACATTGCAGGGTATAACATATTTAGAAAAGACAGAGAGGGAAAAAGGGGAGGTGGAGTAACTGTACTTATTAGGGATTATATAATGGAAGTAGAAAAATGTGACACAGCTATCAGCAAGACAAAAATAGAATCCACGTGGATAGAGATAAAAGATAATAAAGGATCAACCACATTAATAGGCATAGTCTACGGACCACCTAATAGTGGAAGGGGAGTGGAGGAAGAAATATGCAGACAAATTATGGAAATGAGTAAAAAACATAGAATAATAATCATGGGGGATTTCAACTATCCCCATATTAATTGGACAGAAAAGGTAGGTAAAGGGGCTAAGAGAATGGAGTTTATACAATATGTACAGGACTCCTTTCTAACCCAATATGTAAAAAGCCCAACAAGGGAGGATTCGCTATTGGATCTAGTAATGGGGAATGAACCAGAGCAGATAAGAGATGTAAAAGTAGGGGAACATCGAGGCAATAGTGACCATAATATAATACACTTTAAGATGATAATTGAGAAGGACATAAGTATATGAAAACCAGGGTAATAGATTGGAGAAAAGCTGATTTTGAGGGGCTGAGAATAGAACTTGGGAAAATAAAATAGGCAACAATATTGGCAAACAATGATGTAGAACAATAGGAAACATTTAAAATGGTGTTCAACAGAGTGCAGGAACAACATATTCCGCTAAAAGGAAAGAACAAGCCAAACACTAATGAGATTCCATGGATGAATAAAGCCATAAGGGAACAATTGAGGGTAAGGAAAGAAGCAAACATTAAGTTCATGGACAGCAGGGGAGTGCATGATATGGGAGAATACAAAGAGATTAGGAGAGAAGTAAAAAAAACAATTATGAAGGCAAAGAGGAACTATGAAATTAAATGATCAAGGAACATAAATCAAAATAGTAAAATATTTTAAAGGCACATCAATTAAAAAAGGGAGGTTGGGATGGGAATAGGGCCATTAAGGGGCAGACAGGATAATACCACAGGTAACGATAGAGAGATGGCAGAAATATTAAATAATTATTTTGCTTCAGTATTTATCAGGGAGATAGAACAGGTGGACATGACACTGGATGATCAGATGAGTAATGAGATAAGTACATTTAAAATAAAAAGAGAAGATATATTAAATAAACTAATCAAACTCAAAGAGGATAAAACCCCTGGTCCGGGTGGATTGCAACCACGCATTTTAAAAGAATCTAGGGAAGAGATAGCAGAGGCATTACTGCACATATTTAATAATTCGTTAGAAGAAGGTGTAGTGCCAGAGGACTGGCGGATAGCTAATGTAATAATACCTATATTTAAGAACATGTCCAGGGAATTATAGACCAGTCAACTTAACATCAGTGGTAGGAAAAATAATGGAGGTAACAGAGAGGTAACAGAGAGAGTAGACAAGGGTAATGCAGTAGATGTAATTTATCTAGATTTTCAAAAGCCCTTCGATAAGGTCCCCCATAATAGACTGATGAACAAGGTCAGAGAATACGGAGTCAGGAGACAAGTAGCAGAATGGATTGCTGGCTGGCTTCAGGACAGAAAGCAGAGCGTAGGGGTAAAGGGTAACTATTCACAGTGGCAGAAGGTGGGTAGTGGTGTTCCACAAGGATCAGTGCTGGGACCACTGCTGTTCACAATTTACATTAATGATTTAGAATTTGGAATCAAAAACACAATTTCTAAATTTGCGGATGACACCAAATGGGGGGGATAGTCAATACTGAGGGGGACTGCAACAAATTACAGGAGGACATTAATAAATTTGCAGAATGGGCATATAATTGGCAAATGAAGTTCAACACAGATAAATGTGAGGTATTACATTTTGGTAGGAAGAATAGGGAGGTCACTTATCACTTGGAGGGTGCGAGTCTAGGTGGGGTCGAGGAACAAAGGGATCTCGGAGTACAAATACACAAATCACTAAAAGTTGTGACACAGGTTAACAAGGCCATAAAAAAGCAAACCGAGCACTAGGGTTTATTTCTAGAGGGATAGAATTGAAAAGTAGGGAAGTTATGCTAAACCTGTATCGAACCTTGGTTAGACCACACTTGGAGCACTGCGTACAGTTCTGGTCGCCATATTATAAAAAGGATATAGAGACACTGGAGAGGGTGCAGAGAAGATTTACAAGGATGATACCAGAAATGCGAGGGTATACATATCAGGAAAGGATGAACAGGCTGGGTCTCTTTTCTCTTGAAAAAAGAAGGCTGAGGGGTGACCTAATAGAGGTCTTTAAAATCATGAAAGGTTTTGATAGAGTGGATACAGAGAGAATGTTTCCACTTGTGGGGACGAGCACAACTAGGGGCCATCAATATAAGATAGTCACCAAGAAATCCAATAGGGAATTCAGAAGAAACTTCTTTACCCAGAGAGTGGTGAGAATGTGGAACTCGCTCCCACAGGGAGTGGTTGAAGCGAATAGTATCGATACATTTAAGGGGAGGCTGGACAAGCACATGAGGGAGAAGGGAATAGAGGGTTATGCTGATAGAGTTAGATGGGGAAAGACGGGAGGAGGCTCGAGTGGAGCATAAACGCCAGCATGAACTGGTTGGGCCGAATGGCCTGTTTCTGTGCTGTATATCCTATGGAATCCTGTGTAATCCTGTGTAACCCACAACCTTCTGACTCAGAAGTGAGGGTGCTACCAGCTGAGCCACGGCTGACACCCTGTTAACACTGTGGTTACAAGAGTTAATTCAGGGTTGGAATCTGGGATGGAGTGGGCTTCCCCGGGGTTCAGTGCGGGCAGTGGGGTTCCCTGGGGTTCAGTGTATGGAGTGGGGTTACCCGGGGTTCAGTGCGGGGATTGGGGTTCTGCGGGGTTCAGTGTGGGGAGTGGGGTTCCCCGGGGTTCAGTGTGGGGAGTGGGGTTCCCCGGGGTTCAGTGCGGGCAGTGGGGTTCCCCGGGGTTCAGTGCGAGGAGTGGGGTTCCCCGGGGTTCAGTGCGGGCAGTGGGGTTCCCTGGGGTTCAGTGTATGGAGTGGGGTTCCCCGGGGTTCAGTGCGGGGAGTGGGATTCCCCGGGGTTCAGTGTGGGGAGTGGGGTTCCCCGGGGTTCAGTGCGGGGAGTGGGGTTCCCCGGGGTTCAGTGCGGGGAGTGGGGTTCCACGGGGTTCAGTGCGGGGAGTGGGGTTCCCCGGGGTTCAGTGCGGGGAGTGTGGTTCCCCAGGGTTCAGTGCGGGGAGTGGGGTTCCCCGGGGTTCAGTGCGGGGAGTGGGGTTCCCCGGGGTTCAGTGCGGGGAGTGGGGTTCTCCGGGGTTCAGTGCGGGGAGTGGGGTTCCCCGGGGTTCAGTGTGGGGAGTGGGGTTACCCGGGGTTCGGTGCGGGGAGTGGGGTTCCCCAGGGTTCAGTGCGGGGAGTGGGGTTCCCCGGGGTTCAGTGCGGGGAGTGGGGTTCCCCGGGGTTCAGTGTGGGGAGTGGGGTTCCACGGGGTTCAGTGCGGTGAGTGGGGTTCCCCGGGGTTCAGTGCGGGGAGTGGGGTTCCCCGGGGTTCAGTGCGGGGAGTGGGGTTCCCCGGGGTTCAGTGCGGGGAGTGGGGTTCCCCGGGGTTCAGTGCGGGGAGTGGGGTTCCCCGGGGTTCAGTGCGGGCAGTGGGGTTCCCCGGGGTTCAGTGCGAGGAGTGGGGTTCCCCGGGGTTCAGTGCGGGCAGTGGGGTTCCCTGGGGTTCAGTGTATGGAGTGGGGTTCCCCGGGGTTCAGTGCGGGGAGTGGGATTCCCCGGGGTTCAGTGCGGGCAGTGGGGTTCCCCGGGGTTCAGTGCGGGGAGTGGGGTTCCCCGGGGTTCAGTGCGGGGAGTGGGGTTCCCCAGGGTTCAGTGTATGGAGTGGGGTTCCCCGGGGTTCAGTGCGGGGAGTGGGGTTCCCCGGGGTTCAGTGCGGGGAGTGGGGTTCCCCAGGGTTCAGTGTATGGAGTGGGGTTCCCCAGGGTTCAGTGCGGGGAGTGGGGTTCCCCGGGGTTCAGTGTGGGGAGTGGGGTTCCCCGGGGTTCAGTGTGGGGAGTGGGGTTCCCCGGGGTTCAGTGCGGGCAGTGGGGTTCCCCGGGGTTCAGTGCGGGGAGTGGGGTTCCCCGGGGTTCAGTGCGGGGAGTGGGGTTCCCCGGGGTTCAGTGCGGGGAGTAGGGTTCCCCGGGGTTCAGTGCGGAGAGTGGGGTTCCCCGGGGTTCAGTGCTGGGAGTGGGGTTCCCCGGGGTTCAGTGCGGGGAGTGGGGTTCCCCGGGGTTCAGTGCGGGGAGTTTGGTTCCACGGGGTTCAGTGCGGGGAGTGGGGTTCCCCGGGGTTCAGTGTGGGGAGTGGGGTTCCCCGGGGTTCAGTGTGGGGAGTGGGGTTCCCCGGGGTTCAGTGCGGGGAGTGGGGTTCCCCGGGGTTCAGTGCGGGGAGTGGGGTTCCCCGGGGTTCAGTGCGGGGAGTGGGGTTCCCCGGGGTTCAGTGCGGGGAGTGGGGTTCCCCGGGGTTCAGTGTGGGGAGTGGGGTTCCCCGGGGTTCAGTGCGGGGAGTGGGGTTCCCCGGGGTTCAGTGTGGGGAGTGGGGTTCCCCGGGGTTCAGTGCGGGGAGTGGGGTTCCCCAGGGTTCAGTGCGGGGAGTGGGGTTCCCTGGGGTTCAGTGTGGGGAGTGGGGTTCCCCGGGGTTCAGTGCGGGGAGTGGGGTTCCCCGGGGTTCAGTGCGGGGAGTGGGGTTCCCCGGGGTTCAGTGCGGGGAGTGGGGTTCCACGGGGTTCAGTGCGGGGAGTGGGGTTCCCCGGGGTTCAGTGCGGGGAGTGTGGTTCCCCAGGGTTCAGTGCGGGGAGTGGGGTTCCCCGGGGTTCAGTGCGGGGAGTGGGGTTCCCCGGGGTTCAGTGCGGGGAGTGGGGTTCTCCGGGGTTCAGTGCGGGGAGTGGGGTTCCCCGGGGTTCAGTGTGGGGAGTGGGGTTCCCCGGGGTTCGGTGCGGGGAGTGGGGTTCCCCAGGGTTCAGTGCGGGGAGTGGGGTTCCCCGGGGTTCAGTGCGGGGAGTGGGGTTCCCCGGGGTTCGGTGCGGGGAGTGGGGTTCCCCGGGGTTCAGTGCGGGGAGTGGGGTTCCCCGGGGTTCAGTGCGGGGAGTGGGGTTCCCCGGGGTACAGTGCGGGGAGTGGGGTTCCCCGGGGTACAGTGCGGGGAGTGGGGTTCCCCGGGGCTCAGTGCGGGGAGTGGGGTTCCCCAGGGTTCAATACGGGGAGTGGGGTTCCCCGGGGTTCAGTGCGGGGAGTGGGGTTCCCCGGGGTTCAGTGCGGGGAGTGGGGTTCCCCGGGGTTCAGTGCGGGGAGTGGGTTTCCCCGGGGTTCAATACGGGGAGTGGGGTTCCCCGGGGTTCAGTGCGGGGAGTGGGGTTCCCCGGGGTTCAGTGCGGGGAGTGGGGTTCCCCGGGGTTCAGTGTGGGGAGTGGGGTTCCCCGGGGTTCAGTGCGGGAAGTGGGGTTCCCCGGGGTACAGTGCGGGGAGTGGGGTTCCCCGGGGTTCAGTGCGGGGAGTGGGGTTCCCCGGGGTTCAGTGCGGGGAGTTTGGTTCTCCGGGGTTCAGTGCGGGGAGTGGGGTACCCCGGGGTTCAGTGCGGGGAGTGGGGTTCCGCGTATTCAGTGCGGGGAGTGGGGTTCCCCGGGGTTCAGTGCGGGGAGTGGGGTTCCCCGGGGTTCAGTGCGGGGAGTGGGGTTCCCCGGGGTTCAGTGCGGGGAGTGGGGTTCCCCGGGGTTCAGTGTGGAGAGTGGGGTTCCCCGGGGTTCAGTGTGGGGAGTGGGGTTCCCCGGGGTTCAGTGCGGGGAGTGGGGTTCCCCGGGGTTCAGTGCGGAGAGTGGGGTTCCCCGGGGTTCAGTGCGGGGAGTGGGGTTCCCCGGGGTTCAGTGCGGGGAGTGGGGTTCCCCGGGGTTCAGTGCGGGGAGTGGGGTTCCCCGGGGTTCAGTGCGGGGAGTGGGGTTCCCCGGTGTTCAGTGTGGGGAGTGGGGTTCCCCGGGGTTCAGTGCGGGGAGTGGGGTTCCCCGGGGTTCAGTGCGGGGAGTGGGGTTCCCCGGGGTTCAGTGCGGGGAGTGGGGTTCCCCGGGGTTCAGTGCGGGGAGTGGGGTTCCCCGGGGTTCAGTGCGGGGAGTCGGGTTCCCCGGGGTTCAGTGCGGGGAGTGGGATTCCCCGGGGTTCAGTGCGGGGAGTGGGATTCCCCGGGGTTCAGTGCGGGGAGTGGGGTTCCCCGGGGTTCAGTGCGGGGAGTGGGGTTCCCCGGGGTTCAGTGCGGGGAGTGGGGTTCCCTGGGGCTCAGTGTGGGGAGTGGGGTTCCCCGGGGTTCAGTGCGGGGAGTGGGGTTCCCCAGGGTTCAGTGTATGGAGTGGGGTTCCCCGGGCTTCAGTGTGGGGAGTGGGGTTCCCCGGGGTTCAGTGCGGGGAGGGGGGTTCCCCGGGGTTCAGTGCGGGGAGTGGGGTTCCCCGGGGTTCAGTGCGGGGAGTGGGGTTCCCCGGGGTTCAGTGTGGGGAGTGGGGTTCCCCGGGGTTCAGTGCGGGGAGTGGGTTTCCCCGGGGTTCAGTGCGGGGAGTGGGGTTCCCCGGGGTTCAGGGCGGGGAGTGGGGTTCCCCGGTGTTCAGTGCGGGGAGTGGGGTTCCCCGGGGTTCAGTGCGGGGAGTGGGGTTCCCCGGGGTTCAGTGCGGGGAGTGGAGTTCCCCGGGGTTCAGTGTGGGGAGTGGGGTTCCCCGGGGTTCAGTGCGGGGAGTGGGGTTCCCCGGGGTTCAGTGCGGGGAGTGGGGTTCCCCGGGGTTCAGTGTGGAGAGTGGGGTTCCCCGGGGTTCAGTGTGGGGAGTGGGGTTCCCCGGGGTTCAGTGCGGGGAGTGGGGTTCCCCGGGGTTCAGTGCGGAGAGTGGGGTTCCCCGGGGTTCAGTGCGGGGAGTGGGGTTCCCCGGGGTTCAGTGCGGGGAGTGGGGTTCCCCGGGGTTCAGTGCGGGGAGTGGGGTTCCCCGGGGTTCAGTGCGGGGAGTGGGGTTCCCCGGTGTTCAGTGTGGGGAGTGGGGTTCCCCGGGGTTCAGTGCGGGGAGTGGGGTTCCCCGGGGTTCAGTGCGGGGAGTGGGGTTCCCCGGGGTTCAGTGCGGGGAGTGGGGTTCCCCGGGGTTCAGTGCGGGGAGTGGGGTTCCCCAGGGTTCAGTGCGGGGAGTGGGGTTCCCCGGGGTTCAGTGCGGGGAGTCGGGTTCCCCGGGGTTCAGTGCGGGGAGTGGGATTCCCCGGGGTTCAGTGCGGGGAGTGGGATTCCCCGGGGTTCAGTGCGGGGAGTGGGGTTCCCCGGGGTTCAGTGCGGGGAGTGGGGTTCCCCGGGGTTCAGTGCGGGGAGTGGGGTTCCCTGGGGCTCAGTGTGGGGAGTGGGGTTCCCCGGGGTTCAGTGCGGGGAGTGGGGTTCCCCAGGGTTCAGTGTATGGAGTGGGGTTCCCCGGGCTTCAGTGTGGGGAGTGGGGTTCCCCGGGGTTCAGTGCGGGGAGGGGGGTTCCCCGGGGTTCAGTGCGGGGAGTGGGGTTCCCCGGGGTTCAGTGCGGGGAGTGGGGTTCCCCGGGGTTCAGTGTGGGGAGTGGGGTTCCCCGGGGTTCAGTGCGGGGAGTGGGTTTCCCCGGGGTTCAGTGCGGGGAGTGGGGTTCCCCGGGGTTCAGGGCGGGGAGTGGGGTTCCCCGGTGTTCAGTGCGGGGAGTGGGGTTCCCCGGGGTTCAGTGCGGGGAGTGGGGTTCCCCGGGGTTCAGTGCGGGGAGTGGAGTTCCCCGGGGTTCAGTGTGGGGAGTGGGGTTCCCCGGGGTTCAGTGCGGGGAGTGGGGTTCCCCGGGGTTCAGTGTGGGGAGTGGGGTTCCCCAGGGTTCAGTGCAGGGAGTGGGTTCCCCGGGGTTCAGTGTGGGGAGTGGGGTTCCCCGGGGTTCAGTGCAGGGAGTGGGGTTCCCCAGGGTTCAGTGTGGGGAGTGGGGTTCCCCGGGGTTCAGTGCGGGGAGTGGGGTTCCCCGGGGTTCAGTGCGGAGAGTGGGGTTCCCTGGGTTTCAGTGCGGGGAGTGGGATTCCCCGGGTTTCAGTGTGGGGAGTGGGGTTACCCGGGGTTCGGTGCGGGGTGTGGGGTTCCCCGGGGTTCAGTGTAGGGAGTGGGATTCCCCGGGGTTCATTGCGGGGAGTGGGGTTCCCCGGGGTTCAGTGCGGGGAGTGGGGTTCCCCGGGTCTCAGTGTGGGGAGTGGGGTTCCCCGGGGTTCAGTGCAGCGAGTCGGTTCCCCGGGGTTCAGTGTGGGGAGTGGGGTTCCCCGGGGTTCAGTGCGGCGAGTCGGTTCCCCGGGGTTCAGTGCGGGGAGTGGGGTTCCCCGGGGTTCAGTGCGGCGAGTCGGTTCCCCGGGGTTCAGTGTGGGGAGTGGGGTTCCCCGGGGTTCAGTGCGGGGAGTGGGGTTCCCCGGGGTTCAGTGCGGGGAGTGGGGTTCCCCTGGGTTCAGTGTGGGGAGTGTGGTTCCACGGGGTTCAGTGTGGGGAGTGGGGTTCCCCGGGGTTCAGTGCGGGGAGTGGGTTTCCCCGGGGTTCAGTGCGGGGAGTGGGGTTCCCCGGGGTTCAGGGCGGGGAGTGGGGTTCCCCGGTGTTCAGTGCGGGGAGTGGGGTTCCCCGGGGTTCAGTGCGGGGAGTGGGGTTCCCCGGGGTTCAGTGCGGGGAGTGGAGTTCCCCGGGGTTCAGTGTGGGGAGTGGGGTTCCCCGGGGTTCAGTGCGGGGAGTGGGGTTCCCCGGGGTTCAGTGTGGGGAGTGGGGTTCCCCAGGGTTCAGTGCAGGGAGTGGGTTCCCCGGGGTTCAGTGTGGGGAGTGGGGTTCCCCGGGGTTCAGTGCAGGGAGTGGGGTTCCCCAGGGTTCAGTGTGGGGAGTGGGGTTCCCCGGGGTTCAGTGCGGGGAGTGGGGTTCCCCGGGGTTCAGTGCGGAGAGTGGGGTTCCCTGGGTTTCAGTGCGGGGAGTGGGGTTCCCCGGGTTTCAGTGTGGGGAGTGGGGTTACCCGGGGTTCGGTGCGGGGTGTGGGGTTCCCCGGGGTTCAGTGTAGGGAGTGGGATTCCCCGGGGTTCATTGCGGGGAGTGGGGTTCCCCGGGGTTCAGTGCGGGGAGTGGGGTTCCCCGGGTCTCAGTGTGGGGAGTGGGGTTCCCCGGGGTTCAGTGCAGCGAGTCGGTTCCCCGGGGTTCAGTGTGGGGAGTGGGGTTCCCCGGGGTTCAGTGCGGCGAGTCGGTTCCCCGGGGTTCAGTGCGGGGAGTGGGGTTCCCCGGGGTTCAGTGCGGCGAGTCGGTTCCCCGGGGTTCAGTGTGGGGAGTGGGGTTCCCCGGGGTTCAGTGCGGGGAGTGGGGTTCCCCGGGGTTCAGTGCGGGGAGTGGGGTTCCCCTGGGTTCAGTGTGGGGAGTGTGGTTCCACGGGGTTCAGTGCGGGGAGTGGGGTTCCCCGGGGTTCAGTGCGGGGAGTGGGGATCCCCGGGATTCAGTGCGGGGAGTGTGGTTCCACGGGGTTCAGTGCGGGGAGTGGGGTTCCCCGGGGTTCAGTGCGGGGAGTGGGTTTCCTCGGGGTTCAGTGCAGGGAGTGGGGATCCCCAGGATTCAGTGCGGGGAGTGTGGTTCCACGGGGTTCAGTGCAGGGAGTGGGGATCCCCGGGATTCAGTGCGGGGAGTGTGGTTCCACGGGGTTCAGTGCGGGGAGTGGGGTTCCCCGGGGTTCAGTGCGGGGAGTGCGGTTCCTCGGGGTTCAGTGCAGGGAGTGGGGATCCCCAGGATTCAGTGCGGGGAGTGTGGTTCCACGGGGTTCAGTGCGGGGAGTGAGGTTCCCCGGGGTTCAGTGCGGGGAGTGGGGTTCCCCGGGGTTCAGTGCGGGGAGTGGGGTTTCCCGGGGTTCAGTGCAGGGAGTGGGGTTCCCCGGGGTTCAGTGTGGGAAGTGGGGTTCCCCGGGGTTCAGTGCGGAGACTGGGGTTCCCCGGGGTTCAGTGTGGAGAGTGGGGTTCCGCGCGTTCAATGTGGGGAGTGAGGTTCCCCGGGGTTCAGTGCGGGGAGTGGGGTTCCCCGGGGTTCAGTGCAGGGAGTGGGGTTCCCCGGTGTTCAGTGCGGAGAGTGGGGTTCCCCGGGGTTCAGTGCGGGGAGTGGGGTTCCCCGGGGTTCAGTGCGGGGAGTGGGGTTCCCCGGGGTTCAGTGCGGGGAGTGGGGTTTCCCGGGGTTCAGTGCAGGGAGTGGGGTTCCCCAGGGTTCAGTGTGGGAAGTGGGGTTCCCCGGGGTTCAGTGCGGAGACTGGGGTTCCCCGGGGTTCAGTGTGGAGAGTGGGGTTCCGCGCGTTCAATGTGGGGAGTGAGGTTCCCCGGGGTTCAGTGCGGGGAGTGGGGTTCCCCGGGGTTCAGTGCAGGGAGTGGGGTTCCCCGGGGTTCAGTGTGGGGAGTGGGGTTCCCCGGGGTTCAGTGCGGGGAGTAGGGTTCCCCAGGGTTCAGTGCGGGGAGTGGGGTTCCCCGGGGTTCAGTGCGGAGACTGGGGTTCCCCGGGGTTCAGTGTGGGGAGTGGGGTTCCCCGGGGTTCAGTGCGGGGAGTGGGGTTCCCCGGGGTTCAGTGCGTGGAGTGGGGTTCCCCGGGGTTCAGTGCAGGGAGTGGGGTTCCCCGGGGTTCAGTGCGTGGAGTGGGGTTCCCCGGGGTTCAGTGCGGGGAGTGGGGTTCCCCGGGGTTCAGTGTGGGGAGTGGGGTTCCCCGGGGTTCAGTGCGTGGAGTGGGGTTCCCCGGGGTTCAGTGTATGGAGTGGGGTTCCCCGGGGTTCAGTGCGGGGAGTGGGGTTCCCCGGGGTTCAGTGCGGGGAGTGGGGTTCCCCGGGGCTCAGTGCGGGGAGTGGGATTCCCCGGGGTTCAGTGTGGGGAGTGGGGTTCCCCGGGGTTCAGTGTATGGAGTGGGGTTCCCCAGGGTTCAGTGTGGGGAGTGGGATTCCCCGGGGTTCAGTGCGGGGAGTGGGGTTCCCCGGGGCTCAGTGTGGGGAGTGGGGTTTCCCGGGGTTCAGTGCGGGGAGTGGGGTTCCCCGGGGTTCAGTGCGGGGAGTGGGGTTCCCCGGGGTTCAATACGGGGAGTGGGGTTCCGCGGGGTTCAGTGCGGGGAGTGGGGTTCCCCGTGGCTCAGTGCGGGGAGTGGGGTTCCCCGGGGTTCAGTGCGGGGAGTGGGGTTCCCCGGGGTTCAGTGCGGGGAGTGGGGTTCCCCGGGGTTCAATACGGGGAGTGGGGTTCCCCGGGGTTCAGTGCGGGGAGTGGGGTTCCCCGGGGTTCAGGGCGGGGAATGGGGTTCCCCGGGGTTCAGTGCAGGGAGTGGGGTTCCCCGGGGTTCAGTGCGGGGAGTGGGGTTCCCCGGGGTTCAGTGTGGGGAGTGGGGTTCCCCGGGGTTCAGTGCGGGGAGTGGCGTTCCCCGGGGTTCAGTGCGGGGAGTGGGGTTCCCCGGGGTTCAGTGCGGGGAGTGGGGTTCCCCGGGGTTCAGTGCGGGGAGTGGGGTTCCCCGGGGTTCAGTGTATGGAGTGGGGTTCCCCAGGGTTCAGTGTGGGGAATGGGGTTCCCCGGGGTTCAGTGCGGGGATTGGGGTTCCCCGGGGTTCAGTGTGGGGAGTGGGGTTCCCCGGGGTTCAGTGTGGGGAATGGGGTTCCCCGGGGTTCAGTGCGGGGATTGGGGTTCCCCGGGGTTCAGTGTGGGGAGTGGGGTTCCCCGGGGTTCAGTGCTGGGAGTGGGGTTCCCCGGGGTTCAGTGCGGGGAGTGGGGTTCCCCATGGTTCAGTGCGGGGAGTGGGGTTCCCCGGGGTTCAGTGCGGGGAGTCGGGTTCCCCGGGGTTCAGTGCTGGGAGTGGGGTTCCCCGGGGTTCAGTGCGGGGAGTGGGGTTCCCCGGGGTTCAGTGTGGGGAGTGGGGTTCCCCGGGGTCCAGTGCGGGGAGTGGGGTTCCCCGGGTTTCAGTGCGGGGAGTGGGGTTCCCCGGGGTTCAGGGCGGGGAATGGGGTTCCCCGGGGTTCAGTGCAGGGAGTGGGGTTCCCCGGGGTTCAGTTTGGGGAGTGGGGTTCCCCGGGGTTCAGTGCGGGGAGTCGGGTTCCCCGGGGTTCAGTGAGGGGAGTGGCGTTCCCCGGGGTTCAGTGAGGGGAGTGGGGTTCCCCGGGGTTCAGTGCGGGGAGTGGGGTTCCCCGGGGTTCAGTGCGGGGAGTGGGGTTCCCTGGGTTCAGTGTGGGGAGTGGGGTTCCCCGGGGTTCAGTGAGGGGAGTGGGGTACCCCGGGGTTCAGTGCGGGGAGTGGGGTTCCCCGGGGTTCAGTGTGGGGAGTGTGGTTCACTGGGGTTCAGTGTGGGGAGTGGGGTTCCCCGGGGTTCAGTGCGGGGAGTGTGGTTCACTGGGGTTCAGTGTGGGGAGTGTGGTTCACTGGGGTTCAGTGCGGGGAGTGGGGCTCCCCGGGATTCAGTGCGGGGAGTGGGGTTCCCCGGGGTTCAGTGCGGGGAGTGGGGTTCCCCGGGGCTCAGTGCGCGGAGTGGGGTTTCCCGGGGTTCAGTGTGGGGAGTGGGGTTCCCCGGGGTTCAGTGCGGGGAGTGTGGTTCACTGGGGTTCAGTGTGGGGAGTGCGGTTCCTCGGGGTTCAGTGCGGGGAGTGGGGTTCCCCGGGGCTCAGTGCGGGGAGTGGGGTTCCCCGGGGTTCAGTGCGGGGAGTGGGGTTCCCCGGGGCTCAGTGCGCGGAGTGGGGTTTCCCGGGGTTCAGTGTGGGGAGTGGGGTTCCCCGGGGTTCAGTGCGGGGAGTGTGGTTCACTGGGGTTCAGTGTGGGGAGTGCGGTTCCTCGGGGTTCAGTGCGGGGAGTGGGGTTCCCCGGGATTCAGTGCGGGGAGTGGGGTTCCCCGGGGTTCAGTGCGGGGAGTGGGGTTCCCCGGGGCTCAGTGCGCGGAGTGGGGTTCCCCGGGGTTCAGTGCGGGGAGTAGGGTTCCCCAGGGTTCAGTGCGGGGAGTGGGGTTCCCCGGGGCTCAGTGCGGGGAGTGGGGTTCCCCGGGGTTCAGTGCGGGGAGTGGGGTTCCCCGGGGCTCAGTGCGGGGAGTGGGGTTCCCCGGGGTTCAGTGCGGGGAGTGGGGTACCCCGGGGTTCAGTGCGGGGAGTGGGGTTCCCCAGGGTTCAGTGTGGGGAGTGGGGTTCCCCGGGGTTCAGTGCGGGGAGTGGGGTTCCCCGGGGTTCAGTGCGGAGAGTGGGGTTCCCCGGGGTTCAGTGCGGGGAGTGGGGTTCCCCGCGGTTCAGTGCGGAGAGTGGGGTTCCCCGGGGTTCAGTGTGGGGAGTGTGGTTCACTGTGGTTCAGTGTGGGGAGTGGGGTTCCCCAGGGTTCAGTGCGGGGAGTGGGGTTCCCCGGGGTTCAGTGTGGGGAGTGGGGTTCCCCGGGGTTCAGTGCGGAGAGTGGGGTTCCCCGGGGTTCAGTGCGGGGAGTGGGGTTCCCCAGGGGTCAGTGCGGGGAGTGGGGTTCCCCGGGGTTCAGTGCGGGGAGTGGGGTTCCCCGGGGTTCAGTGCGGGGAGTGGGGTTCCCCGGGGATCAGGGCGGGGAATGGGGTTTCCCGGGGTTCAGTGCAGGGAGTGGGGTTCCCCGGGGTTCAGTGTGGGGAGTGGGGTTCCCCGGGGTTCAGTGCGTGGAGTGGGGTTCACCGGGGTTCAGTGCGGGGAGTGGGGTTCCCCGTGGTTCAGTGCGGGGAGTGGGGTTCCCCGGGGTTCAGTGCGGGGAGTGGGATTCCCCGGGGTTCAGTGTGGGGAGTGGGGTTCCCCGGGGTTCAGTGCGGGGAGTGGGGTTCCCCGGGGTTCAGTGCGGGGAGTGGGGTTCCCCGGGGTTCAGTGCGGGGAGTGGGGTTCCCCAGGGTTCAGTGCGGGGAGTGGGGTTCCCCAAGGTTCAGTGTGGGGAGTGGGGTTCCCCGGGGTTCAATGAGGGGAGTGGGGTTCCCCGAAGTTCAGTGCGGAGAGTGGGGTTCCCCGGGGTACAGTGCGGGGAGTGGGGTTCCCCGGGGTTCAGTGAGGGGAGTGGCGTTCCCCGGAGTTCAGTGCGGGGAGTGGGGTTCCCCGGGGTTCAGTGCGGGGAGTGGGGTTCCCCAGGGTTCATTGCGGGGAGTGGGGTTCTGCGGGGTTCAGTGCGGGGAGTGGGGTTCTCCGGGGTTCAGTGCGGGGAGTGGGGTTCCCCGGGGTTCAGTGCGGGGAGTGGGGTTCCCCAGGGTTCAGTGCGGGGAGTGGGGTTCCCCGGGGTTCATTGCGGGGAGTGTGATTCCCCGGGGTTCAATGCGAGGAGTGGGGTTCCCCGGGGTTCAGTGCGGGGAGTGGGGTTCCCCGGGGTTCAGTGCGGGGAGTGGGGTTCCCCGGGGTTCAGTGCGGGGAGTGGGGTTCCCCGGGGTTCAGTGTGGGGAGTGGGGTTCCCCGGGGTTCAGTGCGGGGAGTGGGGTTCCCCGGGGTTCAGTGTGGGGAGTGGGGTTCCCCGGGGTTCAGTGCGGGGAGTGGGGTTCCCCGGGGTTCAGTGTGGGGAGTGGGGTTCCCCGGGGTTCATTGCGGGGAGTGTGATTCCCCGGGGTTCAGTGTGGGGAGTGGGGTTCCCCGGGGTTCAGTGTGGGGAGTGGGGTTCCCCGGGGTTCTGTGCGGGGAGTGGGGTTCCCCGGGGTTCAGTGCGGGGAGTGGGGTTCCCCAGGGTTCAGTGCGGGGAGTGGGGTTCCCCAAGGTTCAGTGCGGGGAGTGGGGTTCCCCGGGGTTCAGTGCGGGGAGTGGGGTTCCCCGGGGTTCAGTGCGGGGAGTGGGGTTCCCCGGGGTTCACTGTATGGTGTGGGTTCCCCGGGGTTCAGTGCGGGGAGTGGGGTTCCCCGGGGTTCAGTGCTGGGAGTGAGGTTCCCCAGGGTTCAGTGTGGGGAGTGGGGTTCCCCGGGGTTCAGTGCGGGGAGTGGGGTTCCCCGGGGTTCAGCGTGGGGAGTGGGGTTCCCCGGGGTTCAGTGCGGGGAGTGGGGTTCCCCGGGGTTCAGTGTGGGGAGTGGGGTTCCCCGGGGTTCAGTGCGGAGAGTGGGGTTCCCCGGGGTTCAGTGCGGGGAGTGGGGTTCCCCGGGGTTCAGTGCGGGGAGTGGGGTTCCCCGGGGTTCAGTGCGGGGAGTGGGGTTCCCCGGGATTCAATGCGGGGAGTGGGGTTCCCCGGGGTTCAGTGCGTGGAGTGGGGTTCCCCGGGATTCAATGCGGGGAGTGGGGTTCCCCGGGGTTCAGTGCGGGGAGTGGGGTTCCCCGGCGTTCAGTGCGGGGAGTGGGGTTCCCCAGGGTTCAGTGCGGGGTGTGGGACTCCCCGGGGTTCAGTGCGAGGAGTGGGGTTCCCCGGGGTTCAGTGCGGGCAATGGGGTTCCCCGGGGTTCAGTGCGGAGAGTGGGGTTCCCCGGGGTTCAGTGCGGGGAGTGGGGTTCCCCGGGGTTCAGTGCGGGGTTCCCCGGGGTTCAGTGCGGGGAGTGGGGTTCCCCGGGGTTCAGTGTGGGGAGTGGGGTTCCCCGGGGTTCAATGAGGGGAGTGGGGTTCCCCGAAGTTCAGTGCGGAGGGTGGGGTTCCCCGGGGTTCAGTGCGGGGAGTGGGGTTCCCCGGGGTTCAGTGAGGGGAGTGGGGTTCCCCGGAGTTCAGTGCGGGGAGTGGGGTTCCCCGGGGTTCAGTGCGGGGAGTGGGGTTCCCCGGGGTTCAGTGAGGGGAGTGGGGTTCCCCGGAGTACAGTGCGGGGAGTGGGGTTCCCCGGGGTTCAGTGCGGGGAGTGGGGTTCCCCAGGGTTCATTGCGGGGAGTGGGGTTCTGCGGGGTTCAGTGCGGGGAGTGGGGTTCCCCGGGGTTCAGTGCGGGGAGTGGGGTTCCCCGGGGTTCAGTGCGGGGAGTGGGGTTCCCCAGGGTTCAGTGCGGGGAGTGGGGTTCCCCGGGGTTCATTGCGGGGAGTGTGATTCCCCGGGGTTCAGTGCGAGGAGTGGGGTTCCCCGGGGTTCAGTGCGGGGAGTGGGGTTCCCCGGGGTTCATTGTGGGGAGTGGGGTTCCCCGGGGTTCAGTGCGGGGAGTGGGGTTCCCCGGGGTTCAGTGTGGGGAGTCGGTTCCCCGGGGTTCAGTGCGGAGAGTGGGGTTCCCCAGGGTTCAGTGCGGGGAGTGGGGTTCCCCGGGGTTCAGTGTATGTTTAATCTGTTTTAGTGATGTTGGTTGAGGGGTAAGTATTGGCCCCAGGACACCAGGGTGAACTCCCCTGCTCTTCTTCAAAATAGTGGCCGTGGGATCTTTTACATCCACCTGAGAGGGCAGACGGGGCCTCGGTTTAACGTCTCATCCGAAAGACTGCGCCTCTGACAGTGCGGCGCTCTCTCAGTACTGCCCCTCCGACAGTGCGGCGCTCCCTCAGTACTGTCCCTCCAACAGTGCAGCACTCCCTCAGTACTGCCCCTCCGACAGTGCAGCACTCCCTCAGTACTGCCCCTCCGACAGTGCAGCACTCCCTCAGTACTGCCCCTCCGACAGTGCGGCGCACTCTCAGTACTGCCCCTCCAACAGTTCGGCGCTCCCTCAGTACTGCCCCTCCGACAGTGCGGCGCTCCCTCAGTACTGCCCCTCCGACAGTGCGGCGCTCTCTCAGTACTGCCCCTCCGATAGTGCAGCGCACTCTCAGTACCGCCCCTCCGACAGTGCGGCGCACTCTCAGTACTGCCCCTCCGACAGTGCGGCGCTCCCTCAGTACCGCCCCTCCGACAGTGGGCGCTCTCTCAGTACTGTTCCTCTGACAGTGCAGCGCTCCCTCAGTACTGCCCCTCCGATAGTGCAGCGCACTCTCAGTACTGCCCCTCCGACAGTGCGGCGCTCTCTCAGTACTGCCCCTCCGATAGTGCAGCGCACTCTCAGTACTGCCCCTCCAACAGTGCGGCGCTCTCTCAGTACTGTCCCTCTGACAGTGCGGCGCTCCCTCAGTACTGCCCCTCCGACAGTGCGGCGCTCCCTCAGTACTGCCCCTCCGATAGTGCAGCGCACTCTCAGTACTGCCCCTCCGACAGTGCAGCATTCCCTCAGTACTGCCCCTCCGATAGTGCAGCGCACCCTCAGTACTGCCCCTCCGACAGTGCGGCACTCCCTCAGTACTGCCCCTCCGACAGTGCGGCACTCCCTCAGTACTGCACTGGAGTGTCAGCCTAGATTATGTGCTCAAGTCTGTGGAGTGGGACTTGAACCAGAGCGAAAGTGGGACCAACAAGAGCAGCGGGGATAAAAGAAGTGGGAGCAGAGGAGAGAGAGCAAAAACAATCAAGGAGTGACATCACAGGACAGCAGGTAGGTGATTGGTGGGTGAGTATTAAGGTTTTTTTTTCTCTCTAACCTAGGACAGTGGTTTAAACTAGGAGTGGGAAACTATAACGTACTGTCTTACATCTATAGCTTAACTAATTAAACTAATTAATATAACTATAAATAATCATTGAATAAAAACTTTAACTAATTAAATAAAGAAAATAAGGCCAGACTAAGATATGGCAGGGCAGGTTGTGTGTCTGGACTGCAGTCTGTGGGAGTTTGTGGACGGCGAGACTGTCCCGAGCAAACACGTCTGCAGGAGATGTCTCCGTCTCGAATCTCCCCGGCTCAGAGTCATTGAGCTGGAGGGCGAGTTGGAGATGCTCCAACACATAAGGGAGGGGGAAGAATTTCTGGACAGTTTTATTCAGAATGCAGTCACACCCCAGAGGAAAGCACAGGTTCAGGAAGGGGAGGGTGTGACTGTTAGGGAGCCGGGTAGCGGGGATTTAGGAGAGGTTGAGAAGGAAGTCCTGCAGACACTGGCCCTATCCAACGGGTACAATATACTCGCTACCTGTGAGGACAAGGAGAAAGGCTGCGGGGAGGACAGCCACAATGCAGACCAAGGCACCATGGCTCAGGAGGCTGTCCAAGGGTGGGAAGAGCAGAATAGAAATGTGGTAGTGATAGGGGACTCTATAGTTAGGGGGATAGATAGCAGCCTCTGCAGCCAAGAGCAAGCACCCCGAAGGGTGTGTTGCCTACCTGGTGCCAGGGAAGGGATACCTCATGGTGGCTGGAGAGGAACTTGGAAAGGGAGGGGGTAAATTCAGTTGTCGTGGTCCATGTTGGAACAAACGACATAGGTAGAAACAGGGAGGAGGTCCTACTGAAAGAGTATCAGGAGTTAGGCTCTAATTTGAAAAGCAGGACCTCGAGGGTCATAACCTCTGGATTATTACCCGAGCCACATGCAAATTGGCAATGAAGCAGACAGATCCGGAGAATTAACACGTGGCTAAAGGGCTGGTGTGGGGAAGAGGGGTTCCTTTTCATGGGACACTGGCACCAGTTCTGGGACAGGAAGGAGCTGTACCGATGGGACAGGCTCCACCTGAACCAGGATGGGACCCGTGTCCTAGCGGAAAGGATAAATAGGGAGTTGGCAAAGGCTTTAAACTAGTAAGATCGGGGGAGGGCTCTACAAGAAATGTAATCAGACTAAATACAAACAAAACAGGAAAAGAGAGCACAGGAAAGAATAAAGTAAGGGAGGACATTGATGGCAAGGGAATAAATAGAGTTATAGAACAGGAGTCTAAAAAGATGGTTAAACATAAAAAGTGAGAGGAAACCCTATTAAAAATGAGCTAAACTGTCTGAACAGCAATGCACACAGTGTCTGTAATAAAACAAGGGAGGTGGAGGCAGTCATGCGTTGCGAGTAACCAGATATAGTAGGGATTACTGAGACATGGCTTGAAAAATCAGGACTGGGAATTAAACATTGCAGGGTATAACATATTTAGAAAAGACAGAGAGGGAAAAAGGGGAGGTGGAGTAACTGTACTTATTAGGGATTATATAATGGAAGTAGAAAAATGTGACACAGCTATCAGCAAGACAAAAATAGAATCCACGTGGATAGAGATAAAAGATAATAAAGGATCAACCACACTAATAGGCATAGTCTACGGACCACCTAATAGTGGAAGGGGAGTGGAGGAAGAAATATGCAGACAAATTATGGAAATGAGTAAAAAACATAGAATAATAATCATGGGGGATTTCAACTATCCCCATATTAATTGGACAGAAAAGGTAGGTAAAGGGGCTAAGAGAATGGAGTTTATACAATATGTACAGGACTCCTTTCTAACCCAATATGTAAAAAGCCCAACAAGGGAGGATTCGCTATTGGATCTAGTAATGGGGAATGAACCAGAGCAGATAAGAGATGTAAAAGTAGGGGAACATCGAGGCAATAGTGACCATAATATAATACACTTTAAGATGATAATTGAGAAGGACATAAGTATATGAAAACCAGGGTAATAGATTGGAGAAAAGCTGATTTTGAGGGGCTGAGAATAGAACTTGGGAAAATAAAATAGGCAACAATATTGGCAAACAATGATGTAGAACAATAGGAAACATTTAAAATGGTGTTCAACAGAGTGCAGGAACAACATATTCCGCTAAAAGGAAAGAACAAGCCAAACACTAATGAGATTCCATGGATGAATAAAGCCATAAGGGAACAATTGAGGGTAAGGAAAGAAGCAAACATTAAGTTCATGGACAGCAGGGGAGTGCATGATATGGGAGAATACAAAGAGATTAGGAGAGAAGTAAAAAAAACAATTATGAAGGCAAAGAGGAACTATGAAATTAAATGATCAAGGAACATAAATCAAAATAGTAAAATATTTTAAAGGCACATCAATTAAAAAAGGGAGGTTGGGATGGGAATAGGGCCATTAAGGGGCAGACAGGATAATACCACAGGTAACGATAGAGAGATGGCAGAAATATTAAATAATTATTTTGCTTCAGTATTTATCAGGGAGATAGAACAGGTGGACATGACACTGGATGATCAGATGAGTAATGAGATAAGTACATTTAAAATAAAAAGAGAAGATATATTAAATAAACTAATCAAACTCAAAGAGGATAAAACCCCTGGTCCGGGTGGATTGCAACCACGCATTTTAAAAGAATCTAGGGAAGAGATAGCAGAGGCATTACTGCACATATTTAATAATTCGTTAGAAGAAGGTGTAGTGCCAGAGGACTGGCGGATAGCTAATGTAATAATACCTATATTTAAGAACATGTCCAGGGAATTATAGACCAGTCAACTTAACATCAGTGGTAGGAAAAATAATGGAGGTAACAGAGAGGTAACAGAGAGAGTAGACAAGGGTAATGCAGTAGATGTAATTTATCTAGATTTTCAAAAGCCCTTTGATAAGGTCCCCCATAATAGACTGATGAACAAGGTCAGAGAATACGGAGCCAGGAAAAAAATGGCAGAATGGATGGCTGGCTGGCTTCAGGACAGAAAGCAGAGCGTAGGGGTAAAGGGTAACTATTCACAGTGGCAGAAGGTGGGTAGTGGTGTTCCACAAGGATCAGTGCTGGGACCACTGCTGTTCACAATTTACATTAATGATTTAGAATTTGGAATCAAAAACACAATTTCTAAATTTGCGGATGACACCAAATGGGGGGGATAGTCAATACTGAGGAGGACTGCAACAAATTACAGGAGGACATTAATAAATTTGCAGAATGGGCATATAATTGGCAAATGAAGTTCAACACAGATAAATGTGAGGTATTACATTTTGGTAGGAAGAATAGGGAGGTCACTTATCACTTGGAGGGTGCGAGTCTAGGTGGGGTCGAGGAACAAAGGGATCTCGGAGTACAAATACACAAATCACTAAAAGTTGTGACACAGGTTAACAAGGCCATAAAAAAGCAAACCGAGCACTAGGGTTTATTTCTAGAGGGCTAGAATTGAAAAGTAGGGAAGTTATGCTAAACCTGTATCGAACCTTGGTTAGACCACACTTGGAGCACTGCGTACAGTTCTCATCGCCATATTATAAAAAGGATATAGAGACACTGGAGAGGGTGCAGAGAAGATTTACAAGGATGATACCAGAAATGCGAGGGTCTACATATCAGGAAAGGATGAACAGGCTGGGTCTCTTTTTTCTTGAAAAAAGAAGGCTGAGGGGTGACCTAATAGAGGTCTTTAAAATCATGAAAGGTTTTGATAGAGTGGATACAGAGAGAATGTTTCCACTTGTGGGGACGAGCACAACTAGGGGCCATCAATATAAGATAGTCACCAAGAAATCCAATAGGGAATTCAGAAGAAACTTCTTTACCCAGAGAGTGGTGAGAATGTGGAACTCGCTCCCACAGGGAGTGGTTGAAGCGAATAGTATCGATACATTTAAGAGGAGGCTGGACAAGCACATGAGGGAGAAGGGAATAGAGGGTTATGCTGATAGAGTTAGATGGGGAAAGACGGGAGGAGGCTCGAGTGGAGCATAAACGCCAGCATGAACTGGTTGGGCCGAATGGCCTGTTTCTGTGCTGTATATCCTATGGAATCCTGTGTAATCCTGTGTAACCCACAACCTTCTGACTCAGAAGTGAGGGTGCTACCAGCTGAGCCACGGCTGACACCCTGTTAACACTGTGGTTACAAGAGTTAATTCAGGGTTGGAATCTGGGATGGAGTGGGCTTCCCCGGGGTTCAGTGCGGGCAGTGGGGTTCCCCGGGGTTCAGTGTGGGGAGTGGGGTTACCCGGGGTTCAGTGCGGGGAGTGGGGTTCCCCGGGGTTCAGTGTATGGAGTGGGGTTACCCGGGGTTCAGTGCGGGGAGTGGGGTTCCCCGGGGTTCAGTGTGGGGAGTGGGGTTCCCCGGGGTTCAGTGTGGGGAGTGGGGTTCCCCGGGGTTCAGTGCGGGGAGTGGGGTTCCCCGGGGTTCAGTGCGGGGAGTGGGGTTCCCCGGGGTTCAGTGCGGGGAGTGGGGTTCCCCGGGGTTCAGTGTGGGGAGTGGGGTTCCCCGGGGTTCAGTGCGGAGAGTGGGGTTCCCCGGGGTTCAGTGTATGGAGTGGGGTTCCCCGGGGTTCAGTGCGGGTAGTGGGGTTCCCCGGGGTTCAGTGCGGGGAGTGGGGTTCCCCGGGGTTCAGTGCGGGGAGTGGGGTTCCCCATGGTTCAGTGTGGGGAGTGGGGTTCCCCGGGGTTCAGTGCGGGGAGTGGGGTTCCCCGGGATTCAGTGCGGGGAGTGGGGTTCCCCGTGGTTCAGTGCGGGGAGTGGGGTTCCCCGTGGTTCAGTGCGGGGAGTGGGGTTCCCCGGGGTTCAGTGCGGGGAGTGGGGTTCCCCGGGGTTCAGTGCGGGGAGTGGGGTTCCCCGGGGTTCAGTGCGGGGAGTGGGTTTCCCCGGGGTTCAGTGCTGGGAGTGGGGTTCCCCGTGGCTCAGTGCGGGGAGTGGAGTTCCCCGGGATTCAATGCGGGGAGTGGGGTTCCCCGGGGTTCAGTGCGGGGAGTGGGGTTCCCCGGGGTTCAGTGCGGGGAGTGGGGTTCCCCGGGATTCAATGCGGGGAGTGGGGTTCCCCGGGGTTCAATGCGGGGAGTG
Organism: Somniosus microcephalus; assembly: GCF_052327205.1. Classification (NCBI taxonomy): domain Eukaryota; kingdom Metazoa; phylum Chordata; class Chondrichthyes; order Squaliformes; family Somniosidae; genus Somniosus; species Somniosus microcephalus. The sequence goes on from NC_141001.1 coordinate 126,471,977, forward strand.
GGGTTCCCCAGGGTTCAGTGCGGGGAGTGGGGTTCCCCGGGGTTCAGTGCGGGGAGTGGGGTTCCCCGGGGTTCAGTGCGGGGAGTGGGGTTCCCCGGGGTTCAGTGCGGGGAGTGGGGTTCCCCGGGGTTCAGTGCGGGGAGTGGGCTTCCCCGGGGTTCAGTGCGGGGAGTGGGGTTCCCCGGGGTTCAGTGCGGGGAGTGGGGTTCCCCAGGGTTCAGTGCGGGGAGTGGGGTTCCCCGGGGTTCAGTGCGGGGAGTGGGGTTCCCCGGGGTTCAGTGCGGGGAGTGGGGTTCCCCGGGGTTCAGTGCGGGGAGTGGGCTTCCCCGGGGTTCATTGTGGGGAGTGGGGTTCCCCGGGGTTCAGTGCGGAGAGTGGGGTTCCCCAGGGTTCATTGCGGGGAGTGGGGTTCTCCGGGGTTCAGTGCGGGGAGTGGGGTTCCCCGGGGTTCAGTGCGGGGAGTGGGGTTCCCCAGGGTTCAGTGCGGGGAGTGGGGTTCCCCGGGGTTCAGTGCGGGGAGTGGGGTTCCCCGGGGTTCAGTGTATGGAGTGGGGTTCCCCGGGGTTCAGTGCGGGGAGTGGGGTTCCCCGGGGTTCATTGCGGGGAGTGTGATTCCCCGGAGTTCAGTGTGGGGAGTGGGGTTCCCCGGGGTTCAGTGCGGGGAGTGGGGTTCCCCGGGGTTCAGTGCGGGGAGTGGGGTTCCCCGGGGTTCAGTGCGGGGAGTGGGGTTCCCCGGGGTTCAGTGCGAGGAGTGGGGTTCCCCGGGGTTCAGTGCGGGGAGTGGGGTTCCCCGGGGTTCAGTGCGGGGAGTGGGGTTCCCCGGGGTTCAGTGCGGGGAGTGGGGTTCCCCAGGGTTCAGTGCGGGGAGTGGGGTTCCCCAAGGTTCAGTGCGGGGAGTGGGGTTCCCCGGAGTTCTGTGCGGGGAGTGGGGTTCCCCGGGGTTCAGTGCGGGGAGTGGGGTTCCCCGGGGTTCACTGTATGGAGTGGGGTTCTCCGGGGTTCAGTGCGGGGAGTGGGGTTCCCCGGGGTTCAGTGCGGGGAGTGGGGTTCCCCGGGGTTCAGTGCTGGGAGTGGGGTTCCCCAGGGTTCAGTGTGGGGAGTGGGGTTCCCCGGGGTTCAGTGCGGGGAGTGGGGTTCCCCAGGGTTCAGTGTGGGGAGTGGGGTTCCCCGGGGTTCAGTGTGGGGAGTGGGGTTCCCCGGGGTTCAGTGCGGGGAGTGGGGTTCCCCGGGGTTCAGTGTGGGGAGTGGGGTTCCCCGGGGTTCAGTGCGGGGAGTGGGGTTCCCCGGGGTTCAGTGCGGGGAGTGGGGTTCCCCGGGGTTCAGTGCTGGGAGTGGGGTTCCGCGGGGTTCAGTGCGGGCAGTGGGGTTCCCCGGGGTTCAGTGTGGGGAGTGGGGTTCCCCGGGGTTCAGTGTGGGGAGTGGGGTTCCCCGGGATTCAATGCGGGGAGTTGGGTTCCCCGGGGTTCAGTGCGGGGAGTGGGGTTCCTCGGGGTTCAGTGCGGAGAGTGGGGTTCCCCGGGGTTCAGCGCGTGGAGTGGGGTTCCCCGGGGTTCAGTGCGGGGAGTGGGGTTCCCCGGGGTTCAGTGCGGGGAGTGGGGTTCCCCGGGGTTCAGTGCGGAGAGTGGGGTTCCCCGGGGTTCAGTGTATGGAGTGGGGTTCCCCGGGGTTCAGTGCGGGGAGTGGGGTTCCCCGGGGTTCAGTGCGGGGAGTGGGGTTCCGCGGGGTTCAGTGCGGGGAGAGGGGTTCCCCGGGGTTCAGTGCGGGGAGTGGGGTTCCCCGGGGTTCAGTGCGGGGAGTGGGGTTCCCCGGGGTTCAGTGTGGGGAGTGGGGTTCCCCGGGGTTCAGTGCGGGGAGTGGGGTTCCCCAGGGTTCAGTGCGGGGAGTGGGACTCCCCGGGGTTCAGTGCGAGGAGTGGGGTTCCCCGGGGTTCAGTGCGGGGAGTGGGGTTCCCCGGGGTTCAGTGCGGGGAGTGGGGTTCCCCGGGGTTCAGTGCGGGGAGTGGGGTTCCCCGGGGTTCAGTGCGGGCAATGGGGTTCCCCGGGGTTCAGTGCGGGGAGTGGGGTTCCCCGGGGTTCAGTGCGGGGAGTGGGGTTCCCCGGGGTACAGTGCTGGGAGTGGGGTTCCCCGTGGCTCAGTGCGGGGAGTGGGGTTCCCCGGGATTCAAGGCGGGGAGTGGGGTTCCCCGGGTTTCTGTGTGGGGAGTGGGGTTCCCCGGGGTTCAGTGCGGGGAGTGGGGTTCCCCGGGGTTCAGTGTATGGAGTGGGGTTCTCCGGGGTTCAGTGCGGGAGTGGGGTTCCCCGGGGTTTAGTGCGGGGAGTGGGGTTCCCCGGGGTTCAGTGTGGGGAGTGGGGTTCCCCGGGGTTCAGTGCAGGGAGTGGGGTTCCCCGGGGTTCAGTGCGGGGAGTGGGGTTCCCCAGGGTTCAGTGCGGGGAGTGGGGTTCTCCGGGGTTCAGTGCGGGGAGTGGGGTTCCCCGGGGTTCAGTGTGGGGAGTGGGGTTCCCCGGGGTTCAGTGTGGGGAGTGGGGTTCCCCGGGGTTCAGTGCGGGGAGTGGGGTTCCCCAGGGTTCAGTGTGGGGAGTGGGGTTCCCCGGGGTTCAGTGTGGGGAGTGGGGTTCCCCGGGGTTCAGTGCGGGGAGTGGGGATCCCCGGGGCTCAGTGTGGGGTTCCCCGGGGCTCAGTGCGGGGAGTGGGGTTCCCCGGGGTTCAGTGAGGGGATTGGGGTTCCCCGGGGTTCAGTGCCGGGAGTGGGATTCCCCGGGGTTCAGGGCGGGGAGTGGGGTTCCCCTGGGTTCAGTGCGGGGAGTGAGATTCCCCGGGGTTCAGTGTGGGGAGTGGGGTTCCCCAGGGTTCAGTGCGGGGAGTGGGGTTCCCCGGGGTTCAGTGTGGGGAGTGGGGTTCCCCGGGGTTCAGTGCGGGGAGTGGGGTTCCCCGGGGTTCAGTGCGGGGAGTGGGATTCCCCGGGGTTCAGTGTATGGAGTGGAGTTCCCCGGGGTTCAGTGTGGGGAGTGGGGTTCCCCAGGGTTCAGTGCGGGGAATGGGGTTCCCCGGAGTTCAGTGCGGGGAGTGGGATTCCCCGAGGTTCAGTGCGGGGAGTGGGGTTCCCCGGGGTTCAGTGCGGGCAGTGGGGTTCCCCGGGGTTCAGTGTGGGGAGTGGGGTTCCCCGGGGTTCAGTGCGGGGAGTGGGGTTCCCCGGGGTTCACTGTATGGAGTGGGGTTCTCCGGGGTTCAGTGCGGGGAGTGGGGTTCCCCGGAGTTCAGTGCGGGGAGTGGGATTCCCCGAAGTTCAGTGCGGGGAGTGGGGTTCCCCGGGGTTCAGTGCGGGGAGTGGGGTTCCCCGGGGTTCAGTGCGGGCAGTGGGGTTCCCCGGGGTTCAGTGCGGGGAGTGGGGTTCCCCGGGGTTCATTGCGGGGAGTGGGGTTCCCCGGGGTTCACTGTATGGAGTGGGGTTCTCCGGGGTTCAGTGCGGGGAGTGTGGTTCCCCGGGGTTCAGTGCGGGGAGTGGGGTTCCCCGGGGTTCAGTGCGGGCAGTGGGGTTCCCCGGGGTTCAGTGCGGAGAGTGGGGTTCCCCGGGGTTCAGTGCGTGGAGTGGGGTTCCCCGGGGTTCACTGTATGGAGTGGGGTTCTCCGGGGTTCAGTGCGGGGAGTGGGGTTCCCCGGGGTTCAGTGCGGAGAGTGGGGTTCCCCGGGGTTCAGTGCGTGGAGTGGGGTTCCCTGGGATTCAATGCGGGGAGTGGGGTTCCCCGGGGTTCAGTGTATGGAGTGGGGTTCCCCGGGGTTCAGTGCGGAGAGTGGGGATCCCCGGGGTTCACTGTATGGAGTGGGGTTCTCCGGGGTTCAGTGCGGGGAGTGGGGTTCCCCGGGGTTCAGTGCGGAGAGTGGGGTTCCCCGGGGTTCAGTGCGTGGAGTGGGGTTCCCTGGGATTCAATGCGGGGAGTGGGGTTCCCCGGGGTTCAGTGTATGGAGTGGGGTTCCCCGGGGTTCAGTGCGGAGAGTGGGGATCCCCGGGGTTCAGTGCGTGGAGTGGGGTTCCCCGGGGTTCAGTGCGGGGAGTGGGGTTCCCCGGGGTTCAGTGCGGGGAGTGGGGTTCCCCGGGTTTCAGTGTGGGGAGTGGGGTTCCCCGGGGTTCAGTGCGGGGAGTGGGGTTCCCCGGGGTTCAGTGCGGGGAGTGGGGTTCCCCGGGGTTCAGTGCGGAGAGTGGGGATCCCCGGGGTTCACTGTATGGAGTGGGGTTCTCCGGGGTTCAGTGCGGGGAGTGGGGTTCCCCGGGGTTCAGTGCGGAGAGTGGGGTTCCCCGGGGTTCAGTGCGTGGAGTGGGGTTCCCTGGGATTCAATGCGGGGAGTGGGGTTCCCCGGGGTTCAGTGTATGGAGTGGGGTTCCCCGGGGTTCAGTGCGGAGAGTGGGGATCCCCGGGGTTCACTGTATGGAGTGGGGTTCTCCGGGTTTCAGTGTGGGGAGTGGGGTTCCCCGGGGTTCAGTGCGGGGAGTGGGGTTCCCCGGGGTTCAGTGCGGGGAGTGGGGTTCTCCGGGGTTCAGTGCGGGGAGTGGGGTTCCCCGGGGTTCAGTGTGGGGAGTGGGGTTCCCCGGGGTTCAGTGTGGGGAGTGGGGTTCCCCGGGGTTCAGTGCGGGGAGTGGGGTTCCCCAGGGTTCAGTGTGGGGAGTGGGGTTCCCCGGGGTTCAGTGTGGGGAGTGGGGTTCCCCGGGGTTCAGTGCGGGGAGTGGGGATCCCCGGGGCTCAGTGTGGGGTTCCCCGGGGCTCAGTGCGGGGAGTGGGGTTCCCCGGGGTTCAGTGAGGGGATTGGGGTTCCCCGGGGTTCAGTGCCGGGAGTGGGATTCCCCGGGGTTCAGGGCGGGGAGTGGGGTTCCCCTGGGTTCAGTGCGGGGAGTGAGATTCCCCGGGGTTCAGTGTGGGGAGTGGGGTTCCCCAGGGTTCAGTGCGGGGAGTGGGGTTCCCCGGGGTTCAGTGTGGGGAGTGGGGTTCCCCGGGGTTCAGTGCGGGGAGTGGGGTTCCCCGGGGTTCAGTGCGGGGAGTGGGATTCCCCGGGGTTCAGTGTATGGAGTGGAGTTCCCCGGGGTTCAGTGTGGGGAGTGGGGTTCCCCAGGGTTCAGTGCGGGGAATGGGGTTCCCCGGAGTTCAGTGCGGGGAGTGGGATTCCCCGAGGTTCAGTGCGGGGAGTGGGGTTCCCCGGGGTTCAGTGCGGGCAGTGGGGTTCCCCGGGGTTCAGTGTGGGGAGTGGGGTTCCCCGGGGTTCAGTGCGGGGAGTGGGGTTCCCCGGGGTTCACTGTATGGAGTGGGGTTCTCCGGGGTTCAGTGCGGGGAGTGGGGTTCCCCGGAGTTCAGTGCGGGGAGTGGGATTCCCCGAAGTTCAGTGCGGGGAGTGGGGTTCCCCGGGGTTCAGTGCGGGGAGTGGGGTTCCCCGGGGTTCAGTGCGGGCAGTGGGGTTCCCCGGGGTTCAGTGCGGGGAGTGGGGTTCCCCGGGGTTCATTGCGGGGAGTGGGGTTCCCCGGGGTTCACTGTATGGAGTGGGGTTCTCCGGGGTTCAGTGCGGGGAGTGTGGTTCCCCGGGGTTCAGTGCGGGGAGTGGGGTTCCCCGGGGTTCAGTGCGGGCAGTGGGGTTCCCCGGGGTTCAGTGCGGAGAGTGGGGTTCCCCGGGGTTCAGTGCGTGGAGTGGGGTTCCCCGGGGTTCACTGTATGGAGTGGGGTTCTCCGGGGTTCAGTGCGGGGAGTGGGGTTCCCCGGGGTTCAGTGCGGAGAGTGGGGTTCCCCGGGGTTCAGTGCGTGGAGTGGGGTTCCCTGGGATTCAATGCGGGGAGTGGGGTTCCCCGGGGTTCAGTGTATGGAGTGGGGTTCCCCGGGGTTCAGTGCGGAGAGTGGGGATCCCCGGGGTTCACTGTATGGAGTGGGGTTCTCCGGGGTTCAGTGCGGGGAGTGGGGTTCCCCGGGGTTCAGTGCGGAGAGTGGGGTTCCCCGGGGTTCAGTGCGTGGAGTGGGGTTCCCTGGGATTCAATGCGGGGAGTGGGGTTCCCCGGGGTTCAGTGTATGGAGTGGGGTTCCCCGGGGTTCAGTGCGGAGAGTGGGGATCCCCGGGGTTCAGTGCGTGGAGTGGGGTTCCCCGGGGTTCAGTGCGGGGAGTGGGGTTCCCCGGGGTTCAGTGCGGGGAGTGGGGTTCCCCGGGTTTCAGTGTGGGGAGTGGGGTTCCCCGGGGTTCAGTGCGGGGAGTGGGGTTCCCCGGGGTTCAGTGCGGGGAGTGGGGTTCCCCGGGGTTCAGTGCGGAGAGTGGGGATCCCCGGGGTTCACTGTATGGAGTGGGGTTCTCCGGGGTTCAGTGCGGGGAGTGGGGTTCCCCGGGGTTCAGTGCGGAGAGTGGGGTTCCCCGGGGTTCAGTGCGTGGAGTGGGGTTCCCTGGGATTCAATGCGGGGAGTGGGGTTCCCCGGGGTTCAGTGTATGGAGTGGGGTTCCCCGGGGTTCAGTGCGGAGAGTGGGGATCCCCGGGGTTCACTGTATGGAGTGGGGTTCTCCGGGGTTCAGTGCGGGGAGTGGGGTTCCCCGGGGTTCAGTGCGGAGAGTGGGGTTCCCCGGGGTTCAGTGCGGGGAGTGGGGTTCCGCGGGGTTCAGTGCGGGGAGTGGGGTTCCCCGGGGTTCAGTGCGGGGAGTGGGGTTCCCCGGGGCTCAGTGTGGGGAGTGGGGTTCCCCAGGGTTCAGTGCGGGGAGTGGGGTTCCCCGGGGTTCAGTGCGGGGAGTGGGGTTCCCCGGGGTTCAGTCCGGGGAGTGGGGTTCCCCGGGGCTCAGTGCGGGGAGTGGGGTTCCCCGGGGTTCAGTGCGGGGAGTGGGGTTCCCCATGGTTCAGTGCGGGGAGTGGGGTTCCCCGGGGTTCAGTGCGGGGAGTGGGGTTCCCCGGGATTCAGTGCGGGGAGTGGGATTCCCCGGGGTTCAGTGTATGGAGTGGGGTTCCCCGGGGTTCAGTGCGGGGAGTGGGGTTCCCCGGGGTTCAGTGTGGGGAGTGGGGTTCCCCAGGGTTCAGTGCGGGGAATGGGGTTCCCAGGAGTTCAGTGCGGGGAGTGGGATTCCCCGAGGTTCAGTGCGGGGAGTGGGGTTCCCCGGGGTTCAGTGCGGGCAGTGGGGTTCCCCGGGGTTCAGTGCGGGGAGTGGGGTTCCCCGGGGTTCAGTGCGGGGAGTGGGGTTCCCCAGGGTTCAGTGTGGGGAGTGGGGTTCCCCGGGGTTCAGTGTGGGGAGTGGGGTTCCCCGGGGTTCAGTGCGGGCAGTGGGGTTCCCCAGGGTTCAGTGTGGGGAGTGGGGTTCCCCGGGGTTCAGTGCGGGGAGTGGGGTTCCCCGGGGTTCAGTGCGGGCAGTGGGGTTCCCCGGGGTTCAGTGCGGGCAGTGGGGTTCCCCGGGGTTCAGTGTGGGGAGTGGGGTTCCCCGGGGTTCAGTGCGGGGAGTGGGGTTCCCCGGGGTTCAGTGTGGGGAGTGGGGTTCCCCGGGGTTCAGTGCGGGGAGTGGGGTTCCCCGGGGTTCAGTGCGGGGAGTGGGGTTCCCCGGGGTTCAGTGTGGGGAGTGGGGTTTCCCCGGGTTCAGTGCGGGGAGTGGGGTTCCCTGGGGTTCAGTGTGGGGAGTGGGGTTCCCCGGGGTTCAGTGCGGGGAGTGGGGTTCCCCGGGGTTCAGTGCGGGGAGTGGGGTTCCCCGGGGTTCAGTGCGGGGAGTGGGGTTCCCCGGGGTTCAGTGTGGGGAGTGGGGTTCCCCGGGGTTCAGTGTGGGGAGTGGGGTTCCCCGGGGTTCAGTGTGGGGAGTGGGGTTCCCCGGGGTTCAGTGTGGGGAGTAGGGTTCCCCGGGGTTCAGTGCGGGGAGTGGGGTTCCCCGGGGTTCAGTGTGGGGAGTGGGGTTCCCCGGGGTTCAGTGCGGGGAGTGGGGTTCCCCGGGGTTCAGTGTGGGGAGTGGGGTTCCCCGGGGTTCAGTGTGGGGAGTGGGGTTCCCCGGGGTTCAGTGTGGGGAGTGGGGTTCCCCGGGGTTCAGTGTGGGGAGTGGGGTTCCCCGGGGTTCAGTGTGGGGAGTAGGGTTCCCCGGGGTTCAGTGCGGGGAGTGGAGTTCCGCGGGGTTCAGTGCGGGGAGTTTGGTTCCCCGGGGTTCAGTGTGGGGAGTGGGGTTCCCCGGGGTTCAGTGCGGGAGTGGGGTTCCCCAGGGTTCAGTGTGGGGAGTGGGGTTCCCCGGGGTTCAGTGTGGGGAGTGGGGTTCCCCGGGGTTCAGTGCGGGGAGTGGGGATCCCCGGGGCTCAGTGTGGGGTTCCCCGGGGCTCAGTGCGGGGAGTGGGGTTCCCCGGGGTTCAGTGAGGGGATTGGGGTTCCCCGGGGTTCAGTGCCGGGAGTGGGATTCCCCGGGGTTCAGGGCGGGGAGTGGGGTTCCCCTGGGTTCAGTGCGGGGAGTGAGATTCCCCGGGGTTCAGTGTGGGGAGTGGGGTTCCCCAGGGTTCAGTGCGGGGAGTGGGGTTCCCCGGGGTTCAGTGTGGGGAGTGGGGTTCCCCGGGGTTCAGTGCGGGGAGTGGGGTTCCCCGGGGTTCAGTGCGGGGAGTGGGATTCCCCGGGGTTCAGTGTATGGAGTGGAGTTCCCCGGGGTTCAGTGTGGGGAGTGGGGTTCCCCAGGGTTCAGTGCGGGGAATGGGGTTCCCCGGAGTTCAGTGCGGGGAGTGGGATTCCCCGAGGTTCAGTGCGGGGAGTGGGGTTCCCCGGGGTTCAGTGCGGGCAGTGGGGTTCCCCGGGGTTCAGTGTGGGGAGTGGGGTTCCCCGGGGTTCAGTGCGGGGAGTGGGGTTCCCCGGGGTTCACTGTATGGAGTGGGGTTCTCCGGGGTTCAGTGCGGGGAGTGGGGTTCCCCGGAGTTCAGTGCGGGGAGTGGGATTCCCCGAGGTTCAGTGCGGGGAGTGGGGTTCCCCGGGGTTCAGTGCGGGGAGTGGGGTTCCCCGGGGTTCAGTGCGGGCAGTGGGGTTCCCCGGGGTTCAATGCGGGGAGTGGGGTTCCCCGGGGTTCATTGCGGGGAGTGGGGTTCCCCGGGGTTCACTGTATGGAGTGGGGTTCTCCGGGGTTCAGTGCGGGGAGTGTGGTTCCCCGGGGTTCAGTGCGGGGAGTGGGGTTCCCCGGGGTTCAGTGCGGGCAGTGGGGTTCCCCGGGGTTCAGTGCGGAGAGTGGGGTTCCCCGGGGTTCAGTGCGTGGAGTGGGGTTCCCCGGGGTTCACTGTATGGAGTGGGGTTCTCCGGGGTTCAGTGCGGGGAGTGGGGTTCCCCGGGGTTCAGTGCGGAGAGTGGGGTTCCCCGGGGTTCAGTGCGTGGAGTGGGGTTCCCTGGGATTCAATGCGGGGAGTGGGGTTCCCCGGGGTTCAGTGTATGGAGTGGGGTTCCCCGGGGTTCAGTGCGGAGAGTGGGGATCCCCGGGGTTCACTGTATGGAGTGGGGTTCTCCGGGGTTCAGTGCGGGGAGTGGGGTTCCCCGGGGTTCAGTGCGGAGAGTGGGGTTCCCCGGGGTTCAGTGCGTGGAGTGGGGTTCCCTGGGATTCAATGCGGGGAGTGGGGTTCCCCGGGGTTCAGTGTATGGAGTGGGGTTCCCCGGGGTTCAGTGCGGAGAGTGGGGATCCCCGGGGTTCAGTGCGTGGAGTGGGGTTCCCCGGGGTTCAGTGCGGGGAGTGGGGTTCCCCGGGGTTCAGTGCGGGGAGTGGGGTTCCCCGGGTTTCAGTGTGGGGAGTGGGGTTCCCCGGGGTTCAGTGCGGGGAGTGGGGTTCCCCGGGGTTCAGTGCGGAGAGTGGGGTTCCCCGGGGTTCAGTGCGTGGAGTGGGGATCCCTGGGATTCAATGCGGGGAGTGGGGTTCCCCGGGGTTCAGTGTATGGAGTGGGGTTCCCCGGGGTTCAGTGCGGAGAGTGGGGATCCCCGGGGTTCACTGTATGGAGTGGGGTTCTCCGGGGTTCAGTGCGGGGAGTGGGGTTCCCCGGGGTTCAGTGCGGAGAGTGTGGTTCCCCGGGGTTCAGTGCGTGGAGTGGGGTTCCCTGGGATTCAATGCGGGGAGTGGGGTTCCCCGGGGTTCAGTGTATGGAGTGGGGTTCCCCGGGGTTCAGTGCGGAGAGTGGGGATCCCCGGGGTTCACTGTATGGAGTGGGGTTCTCCGGGGTTCAGTGCGGGGAGTGGGGTTCCCCGGGGTTCAGTGCGGAGAGTGGGGTTCCCCGGGGTTCAGTGCGGGGAGTGGGGTTCCGCGGGGTTCAGTGCGGGGAGTGGGGTTCCCCGGGGTTCAGTGCGGGGAGTGGGGTTCCCCGGGGCTCAGTGTGGGGAGTGGGGTTCCCCAGGGTTCAGTGCGGGGAGTGGGGTTCCCCGGGGTTCAGTGCGGGGAGTGGGGTTCCCCGGGGTTCAGTCCGGGGAGTGGGGTTCCCCGGGGTTCAGTGCGGGGAGTGGGGTTCCCCGGGGTTCAGTGCGGAGAGTGGGGTTCCCCGGGGTTCAGTGCGTGGAGTGGGGTTCCCTGGGATTCAATGCGGGGAGTGGGGTTCCCCGGGGTTCAGTGTATGGAGTGGGGTTCCCCGGGGTTCAGTGCGGAGAGTGGGGATCCCCGGGGTTCACTGTATGGAGTGGGGTTCTCCGGGGTTCAGTGCGGGGAGTGGGGTTCCCCGGGGTTCAGTGCGGAGAGTGGGGTTCCCCGGGGTTCAGTGCGTGGAGTGGGGTTCCCTGGGATTCAATGCGGGGAGTGGGGTTCCCCGGGGTTCAGTGTATGGAGTGGGGTTCCCCGGGGTTCAGTGCGGAGAGTGGGGATCCCCGGGGTTCAGTGCGTGGAGTGGGGTTCCCCGGGGTTCAGTGCGGGGAGTGGGGTTCCCCGGGGTTCAGTGCGGGGAGTGGGGTTCCCCGGGTTTCAGTGTGGGGAGTGGGGTTCCCCGGGGTTCAGTGCGGGGAGTGGGGTTCCCCGGGGTTCAGTGCGGAGAGTGGGGTTCCCCGGGGTTCAGTGCGTGGAGTGGGGATCCCTGGGATTCAATGCGGGGAGTGGGGTTCCCCGGGGTTCAGTGTATGGAGTGGGGTTCCCCGGGGTTCAGTGCGGAGAGTGGGGATCCCCGGGGTTCACTGTATGGAGTGGGGTTCTCCGGGGTTCAGTGCGGGGAGTGGGGTTCCCCGGGGTTCAGTGCGGAGAGTGTGGTTCCCCGGGGTTCAGTGCGTGGAGTGGGGTTCCCTGGGATTCAATGCGGGGAGTGGGGTTCCCCGGGGTTCAGTGTATGGAGTGGGGTTCCCCGGGGTTCAGTGCGGAGAGTGGGGATCCCCGGGGTTCACTGTATGGAGTGGGGTTCTCCGGGGTTCAGTGCGGGGAGTGGGGTTCCCCGGGGTTCAGTGCGGAGAGTGGGGTTCCCCGGGGTTCAGTGCGGGGAGTGGGGTTCCGCGGGGTTCAGTGCGGGGAGTGGGGTTCCCCGGGGTTCAGTGCGGGGAGTGGGGTTCCCCGGGGCTCAGTGTGGGGAGTGGGGTTCCCCAGGGTTCAGTGCGGGGAGTGGGGTTCCCCGGGGTTCAGTGCGGGGAGTGGGGTTCCCCGGGGTTCAGTCCGGGGAGTGGGGTTCCCCGGGGCTCAGTGCGGGGAGTGGGGTTCCCCGGGGTTCAGTGCGGGGAGCGGGGTTCCCCATGGTTCAGTGCGGGGAGTGGGGTTCCCCGGGGTTCAGTGCGGGGAGTGGGGTTCCCCGGGATTCAGTGCGGGGAGTGGGATTCCCCGGGGTTCAGTGTATGGAGTGGGGTTCCCCGGGGTTCAGTGCGGGGAGTGGGGTTCCCCAGGGTTCAGTGCGGGGAATGGGGTTCCCAGGAGTTCAGTGCGGGGAGTGGGATTCCCCGAGGTTCAGTGCGGGGAGTGGGGTTCCCCGGGGTTCAGTGCGGGCAGTGGGGTTCCCCGGGGTTCAGTGCGGGGAGTGGGGTTCCCCGGGGTTCAGTGCGGGGAGTGGGGTTCCCCAGGGTTCAGTGTGGGGAGTGGGGTTCCCCGGGGTTCAGTGTGGGGAGTGGGGTTCCCCGGGGTTCAGTGCGGGCAGTGGGGTTCCCCAGGGTTCAGTGTGGGGAGTGGGGTTCCCCGGGGTTCAGTGCGGGGAGTGGGGTTCCCCGGGGTTCAGTGCGGGCAGTGGGGTTCCCCGGGGTTCAGTGCGGGCAGTGGGGTTCCCCGGGGTTCAGTGTGGGGAGTGGGGTTCCCCGGGGTTCAGTGCGGGGAGTGGGGTTCCCCGGGGTTCAGTGTGGGGAGTGGGGTTCCCCGGGGTTCAGTGCGGGGAGTGGGGTTCCCCGGGGTTCAGTGCGGGGAGTGGGGTTCCCCGGGGTTCAGTGTGGGGAGTGGGGTTTCCCCGGGTTCAGTGCGGGGAGTGGGGTTCCCTGGGGTTCAGTGTGGGGAGTGGGGTTCCCCGGGGTTCAGTGCGGGGAGTGGGGTTCCCCGGGGTTCAGTGCGGGGAGTGGGGTTCCCCGGGGTTCAGTGCGGGGAGTGGGGTTCCCCGGGGTTCAGTGCGGGGAGTGGGGTTCCCCGGGGTTCAGTGTGGGGAGTGGGGTTCCCCGGGGTTCAGTGCGGGGAGTGGGGTTCCCCGGGGTTCAGTGTGGGGAGTGGGGTTCCCCGGGGTTCAGTGTGGGGAGTGGGGTTCCCCGGGGTTCAGTGTGGGGAGTGGGGTTCCCCGGGGTTCAGTGTGGGGAGTGGGGTTCCCCGGGGTTCAGTGTGGGGAGTAGGGTTCCCCGGGGTTCAGTGCGGGGAGTGGAGTTCCGCGGGGTTCAGTGCGGGGAGTTTGGTTCCCCGGGGTTCAGTGTGGGGAGTGGGGTTCCCCGGGGTTCAGTGTGGGGAGTAGGGTTCCCCGGGGTTCAGTGCGGGGAGTGGGGTTCCCCGGGGTTCAGTGCGGGGAGTGGGGTTCCCCGGGGTTCAGTGCGGGGAGTGGGGTTCCCCGGGGTTCAGTGCGGGGAGTGGGGTTCCCCAGGGTTCAGTGCGGGGAGTGGGGTTCCCCAAGGTTCAGTGCGGGGAGTGGGGTTCCCCGGAGTTCTGTGCGGGGAGTGGGGTTCCCCGGGGTTCAGTGCGGGGAGTGGGGTTCCCCGGGGTTCACTGTATGGAGTGGGGTTCTCCGGGGTTCAGTGCGGGGAGTGGGGTTCCCCGGGGTTCAGTGCGGGGAGTGGGGTTCCCCGGGGTTCAGTGCTGGGAGTGGGGTTCCCCAGGGTTCAGTGTGGGGAGTGGGGTTCCCCGGGGTTCAGTGCGGGGAGTGGGGTTCCCCAGGGTTCAGTGTGGGGAGTGGGGTTCCCCGGGGTTCAGTGTGGGGAGTGGGGTTCCCCGGGGTTCAGTGCGGGGAGTGGGGTTCCCCGGGGTTCAGTGTGGGGAGTGGGGTTCCCCGGGGTTCAGTGCGGGGAGTGGGGTTCCCCGGGGTTCAGTGCGGGGAGTGGGGTTCCCCGGGGTTCAGTGCTGGGAGTGGGGTTCCCTGGGATTCAATGCGGGGAGTGGGGTTCCCCGGGGTTCAGTGTATGGAGTGGGGTTCCCCGGGGTTCAGTGCGGAGAGTGGGGATCCCCGGGGTTCACTGTATGGAGTGGGGTTCTCCGGGGTTCAGTGCGGGGAGTGGGGTTCCCCGGGGTTCAGTGCGGAGAGTGGGGTTCCCCGGGGTTCAGTGCGGGGAGTGGGGTTCCGCGGGGTTCAGTGCGGGGAGTGGGGTTCCCCGGGGTTCAGTGCGGGGAGTGGGGTTCCCCGGGGCTCAGTGTGGGGAGTGGGGTTCCCCAGGGTTCAGTGCGGGGAGTGGGGTTCCCCGGGGTTCAGTGCGGGGAGTGGGGTTCCCCGGGGTTCAGTCCGGGGAGTGGGGTTCCCCGGGGTTCAGTGCGGGGAGTGGGGTTCCCCGGGGTTCAGTGCGGAGAGTGGGGTTCCCCGGGGTTCAGTGCGTGGAGTGGGGTTCCCTGGGATTCAATGCGGGGAGTGGGGTTCCCCGGGGTTCAGTGTATGGAGTGGGGTTCCCCGGGGTTCAGTGCGGAGAGTGGGGATCCCCGGGGTTCACTGTATGGAGTGGGGTTCTCCGGGGTTCAGTGCGGGGAGTGGGGTTCCCCGGGGTTCAGTGCGGAGAGTGGGGTTCCCCGGGGTTCAGTGCGTGGAGTGGGGTTCCCTGGGATTCAATGCGGGGAGTGGGGTTCCCCGGGGTTCAGTGTATGGAGTGGGGTTCCCCGGGGTTCAGTGCGGAGAGTGGGGATCCCCGGGGTTCAGTGCGTGGAGTGGGGTTCCCCGGGGTTCAGTGCGGGGAGTGGGGTTCCCCGGGGTTCAGTGCGGGGAGTGGGGTTCCCCGGGTTTCAGTGTGGGGAGTGGGGTTCCCCGGGGTTCAGTGCGGGGAGTGGGGTTCCCCGGGGTTCAGTGCGGAGAGTGGGGTTCCCCGGGGTTCAGTGCGTGGAGTGGGGATCCCTGGGATTCAATGCGGGGAGTGGGGTTCCCCGGGGTTCAGTGTATGGAGTGGGGTTCCCCGGGGTTCAGTGCGGAGAGTGGGGATCCCCGGGGTTCACTGTATGGAGTGGGGTTCTCCGGGGTTCAGTGCGGGGAGTGGGGTTCCCCGGGGTTCAGTGCGGAGAGTGTGGTTCCCCGGGGTTCAGTGCGTGGAGTGGGGTTCCCTGGGATTCAATGCGGGGAGTGGGGTTCCCCGGGGTTCAGTGTATGGAGTGGGGTTCCCCGGGGTTCAGTGCGGAGAGTGGGGATCCCCGGGGTTCACTGTATGGAGTGGGGTTCTCCGGGGTTCAGTGCGGGGAGTGGGGTTCCCCGGGGTTCAGTGCGGAGAGTGGGGTTCCCCGGGGTTCAGTGCGGGGAGTGGGGTTCCGCGGGGTTCAGTGCGGGGAGTGGGGTTCCCCGGGGTTCAGTGCGGGGAGTGGGGTTCCCCGGGGCTCAGTGTGGGGAGTGGGGTTCCCCAGGGTTCAGTGCGGGGAGTGGGGTTCCCCGGGGTTCAGTGCGGGGAGTGGGGTTCCCCGGGGTTCAGTCCGGGGAGTGGGGTTCCCCGGGGCTCAGTGCGGGGAGTGGGGTTCCCCGGGGTTCAGTGCGGGGAGCGGGGTTCCCCATGGTTCAGTGCGGGGAGTGGGGTTCCCCGGGGTTCAGTGCGGGGAGTGGGGTTCCCCGGGATTCAGTGCGGGGAGTGGGATTCCCCGGGGTTCAGTGTATGGAGTGGGGTTCCCCGGGGTTCAGTGCGGGGAGTGGGGTTCCCCAGGGTTCAGTGCGGGGAATGGGGTTCCCAGGAGTTCAGTGCGGGGAGTGGGATTCCCCGAGGTTCAGTGCGGGGAGTGGGGTTCCCCGGGGTTCAGTGCGGGCAGTGGGGTTCCCCGGGGTTCAGTGCGGGGAGTGGGGTTCCCCGGGGTTCAGTGCGGGGAGTGGGGTTCCCCAGGGTTCAGTGTGGGGAGTGGGGTTCCCCGGGGTTCAGTGTGGGGAGTGGGGTTCCCCGGGGTTCAGTGCGGGCAGTGGGGTTCCCCAGGGTTCAGTGTGGGGAGTGGGGTTCCCCGGGGTTCAGTGCGGGGAGTGGGGTTCCCCGGGGTTCAGTGCGGGCAGTGGGGTTCCCCGGGGTTCAGTGCGGGCAGTGGGGTTCCCCGGGGTTCAGTGTGGGGAGTGGGGTTCCCCGGGGTTCAGTGCGGGGAGTGGGGTTCCCCGGGGTTCAGTGTGGGGAGTGGGGTTCCCCGGGGTTCAGTGCGGGGAGTGGGGTTCCCCGGGGTTCAGTGCGGGGAGTGGGGTTCCCCGGGGTTCAGTGTGGGGAGTGGGGTTTCCCCGGGTTCAGTGCGGGGAGTGGGGTTCCCTGGGGTTCAGTGTGGGGAGTGGGGTTCCCCGGGGTTCAGTGCGGGGAGTGGGGTTCCCCGGGGTTCAGTGCGGGGAGTGGGGTTCCCCGGGGTTCAGTGCGGGGAGTGGGGTTCCCCGGGGTTCAGTGCGGGGAGTGGGGTTCCCCGGGGTTCAGTGTGGGGAGTGGGGTTCCCCGGGGTTCAGTGCGGGGAGTGGGGTTCCCCGGGGTTCAGTGTGGGGAGTGGGGTTCCCCGGGGTTCAGTGTGGGGAGTGGGGTTCCCCGGGGTTCAGTGTGGGGAGTGGGGTTCCCCGGGGTTCAGTGTGGGGAGTGGGGTTCCCCGGGGTTCAGTGTGGGGAGTAGGGTTCCCCGGGGTTCAGTGCGGGGAGTGGAGTTCCGCGGGGTTCAGTGCGGGGAGTTTGGTTCCCCGGGGTTCAGTGTGGGGAGTGGGGTTCCCCGGGGTTCAGTGTGGGGAGTAGGGTTCCCCGGGGTTCAGTGCGGGGAGTGGGGTTCCCCGGGGTTCAGTGCGGGGAGTGGGGTTCCCCGGGGTTCAGTGCGGGGAGTGGGGTTCCCCGGGGTTCAGTGCGGGGAGTGGGGTTCCCCAGGGTTCAGTGCGGGGAGTGGGGTTCCCCAAGGTTCAGTGCGGGGAGTGGGGTTCCCCGGAGTTCTGTGCGGGGAGTGGGGTTCCCCGGGGTTCAGTGCGGGGAGTGGGGTTCCCCGGGGTTCACTGTATGGAGTGGGGTTCTCCGGGGTTCAGTGCGGGGAGTGGGGTTCCCCGGGGTTCAGTGCGGGGAGTGGGGTTCCCCGGGGTTCAGTGCTGGGAGTGGGGTTCCCCAGGGTTCAGTGTGGGGAGTGGGGTTCCCCGGGGTTCAGTGCGGGGAGTGGGGTTCCCCAGGGTTCAGTGTGGGGAGTGGGGTTCCCCGGGGTTCAGTGTGGGGAGTGGGGTTCCCCGGGGTTCAGTGCGGGGAGTGGGGTTCCCCGGGGTTCAGTGTGGGGAGTGGGGTTCCCCGGGGTTCAGTGCGGGGAGTGGGGTTCCCCGGGGTTCAGTGCGGGGAGTGGGGTTCCCCGGGGTTCAGTGCTGGGAGTGGGGTTCCGCGGGGTTCAGTGCGGGCAGTGGGGTTCCCCGGGGTTCAGTGTGGGGAGTGGGGTTCCCCGGGGTTCAGTGTGGGGAGTGGGGTTCCCCGGGATTCAATGCGGGGAGTTGGGTTCCCCGGGGTTCAGTGCGGGGAGTGGGGTTCCTCGGGGTTCAGTGCGGAGAGTGGGGTTCCCCGGGGTTCAGCGCGTGGAGTGGGGTTCCCCGGGGTTCAGTGCGGGGAGTGGGGTTCCCCGGGGTTCAGTGCGGGGAGTGGGGTTCCCCGGGGTTCAGTGCGGAGAGTGGGGTTCCCCGGGGTTCAGTGTATGGAGTGGGGTTCCCCGGGGTTCAGTGCGGGGAGTGGGGTTCCCCGGGGTTCAGTGCGGGGAGTGGGGTTCCGCGGGGTTCAGTGCGGGGAGAGGGGTTCCCCGGGGTTCAGTGCGGGGAGTGGGGTTCCCCGGGGTTCAGTGCGGGGAGTGGGGTTCCCCGGGGTTCAGTGTGGGGAGTGGGGTTCCCCGGGGTTCAGTGCGGGGAGTGGGGTTCCCCAGGGTTCAGTGCGGGGAGTGGGACTCCCCGGGGTTCAGTGCGAGGAGTGGGGTTCCCCGGGGTTCAGTGCGGGGAGTGGGGTTCCCCGGGGTTCAGTGCGGGGAGTGGGGTTCCCCGGGGTTCAGTGCGGGGAGTGGGGTTCCCCGGGGTTCAGTGCGGGCAATGGGGTTCCCCGGGGTTCAGTGCGGGGAGTGGGGTTCCCCGGGGTTCAGTGCGGGGAGTGGGGTTCCCCGGGGTACAGTGCTGGGAGTGGGGTTCCCCGTGGCTCAGTGCGGGGAGTGGGGTTCCCCGGGATTCAAGGCGGGGAGTGGGGTTCCCCGGGTTTCTGTGTGGGGAGTGGGGTTCCCCGGGGTTCAGTGCGGGGAGTGGGGTTCCCCGGGGTTCAGTGTATGGAGTGGGGTTCTCCGGGGTTCAGTGCGGGAGTGGGGTTCCCCGGGGTTTAGTGCGGGGAGTGGGGTTCCCCGGGGTTCAGTGTGGGGAGTGGGGTTCCCCGGGGTTCAGTGCAGGGAGTGGGGTTCCCCGGGGTTCAGTGCGGGGAGTGGGGTTCCCCAGGGTTCAGTGCGGGGAGTGGGGTTCTCCGGGGTTCAGTGCGGGGAGTGGGGTTCCCCGGGGTTCAGTGTGGGGAGTGGGGTTCCCCGGGGTTCAGTGTGGGGAGTGGGGTTCCCCGGGGTTCAGTGCGGGGAGTGGGGTTCCCCAGGGTTCAGTGTGGGGAGTGGGGTTCCCCGGGGTTCAGTGTGGGGAGTGGGGTTCCCCGGGGTTCAGTGCGGGGAGTGGGGATCCCCGGGGCTCAGTGTGGGGTTCCCCGGGGCTCAGTGCGGGGAGTGGGGTTCCCCGGGGTTCAGTGAGGGGATTGGGGTTCCCCGGGGTTCAGTGCCGGGAGTGGGATTCCCCGGGGTTCAGGGCGGGGAGTGGGGTTCCCCTGGGTTCAGTGCGGGGAGTGAGATTCCCCGGGGTTCAGTGTGGGGAGTGGGGTTCCCCAGGGTTCAGTGCGGGGAGTGGGGTTCCCCGGGGTTCAGTGTGGGGAGTGGGGTTCCCCGGGGTTCAGTGCGGGGAGTGGGGTTCCCCGGGGTTCAGTGCGGGGAGTGGGATTCCCCGGGGTTCAGTGTATGGAGTGGAGTTCCCCGGGGTTCAGTGTGGGGAGTGGGGTTCCCCAGGGTTCAGTGCGGGGAATGGGGTTCCCCGGAGTTCAGTGCGGGGAGTGGGATTCCCCGAGGTTCAGTGCGGGGAGTGGGGTTCCCCGGGGTTCAGTGCGGGCAGTGGGGTTCCCCGGGGTTCAGTGTGGGGAGTGGGGTTCCCCGGGGTTCAGTGCGGGGAGTGGGGTTCCCCGGGGTTCACTGTATGGAGTGGGGTTCTCCGGGGTTCAGTGCGGGGAGTGGGGTTCCCCGGAGTTCAGTGCGGGGAGTGGGATTCCCCGAAGTTCAGTGCGGGGAGTGGGGTTCCCCGGGGTTCAGTGCGGGGAGTGGGGTTCCCCGGGGTTCAGTGCGGGCAGTGGGGTTCCCCGGGGTTCAGTGCGGGGAGTGGGGTTCCCCGGGGTTCATTGCGGGGAGTGGGGTTCCCCGGGGTTCACTGTATGGAGTGGGGTTCTCCGGGGTTCAGTGCGGGGAGTGTGGTTCCCCGGGGTTCAGTGCGGGGAGTGGGGTTCCCCGGGGTTCAGTGCGGGCAGTGGGGTTCCCCGGGGTTCAGTGCGGAGAGTGGGGTTCCCCGGGGTTCAGTGCGTGGAGTGGGGTTCCCCGGGGTTCACTGTATGGAGTGGGGTTCTCCGGGGTTCAGTGCGGGGAGTGGGGTTCCCCGGGGTTCAGTGCGGAGAGTGGGGTTCCCCGGGGTTCAGTGCGTGGAGTGGGGTTCCCTGGGATTCAATGCGGGGAGTGGGGTTCCCCGGGGTTCAGTGTATGGAGTGGGGTTCCCCGGGGTTCAGTGCGGAGAGTGGGGATCCCCGGGGTTCACTGTATGGAGTGGGGTTCTCCGGGGTTCAGTGCGGGGAGTGGGGTTCCCCGGGGTTCAGTGCGGAGAGTGGGGTTCCCCGGGGTTCAGTGCGTGGAGTGGGGTTCCCTGGGATTCAATGCGGGGAGTGGGGTTCCCCGGGGTTCAGTGTATGGAGTGGGGTTCCCCGGGGTTCAGTGCGGAGAGTGGGGATCCCCGGGGTTCAGTGCGTGGAGTGGGGTTCCCCGGGGTTCAGTGCGGGGAGTGGGGTTCCCCGGGGTTCAGTGCGGGGAGTGGGGTTCCCCGGGTTTCAGTGTGGGGAGTGGGGTTCCCCGGGGTTCAGTGCGGGGAGTGGGGTTCCCCGGGGTTCAGTGCGGGGAGTGGGGTTCCCCGGGGTTCAGTGCGGAGAGTGGGGATCCCCGGGGTTCACTGTATGGAGTGGGGTTCTCCGGGGTTCAGTGCGGGGAGTGGGGTTCCCCGGGGTTCAGTGCGGAGAGTGGGGTTCCCCGGGGTTCAGTGCGTGGAGTGGGGTTCCCTGGGATTCAATGCGGGGAGTGGGGTTCCCCGGGGTTCAGTGTATGGAGTGGGGTTCCCCGGGGTTCAGTGCGGAGAGTGGGGATCCCCGGGGTTCACTGTATGGAGTGGGGTTCTCCGGGGTTCAGTGCGGGGAGTGGGGTTCCCCGGGGTTCAGTGCGGAGAGTGGGGTTCCCCGGGGTTCAGTGCGGGGAGTGGGGTTCCGCGGGGTTCAGTGCGGGGAGTGGGGTTCCCCGGGGTTCAGTGCGGGGAGTGGGGTTCCCCGGGGCTCAGTGTGGGGAGTGGGGTTCCCCAGGGTTCAGTGCGGGGAGTGGGGTTCCCCGGGGTTCAGTGCGGGGAGTGGGGTTCCCCGGGGTTCAGTCCGGGGAGTGGGGTTCCCCGGGGCTCAGTGCGGGGAGTGGGGTTCCCCGGGGTTCAGTGCGGGGAGTGGGGTTCCCCATGGTTCAGTGCGGGGAGTGGGGTTCCCCGGGGTTCAGTGCGGGGAGTGGGGTTCCCCGGGATTCAGTGCGGGGAGTGGGATTCCCCGGGGTTCAGTGTATGGAGTGGGGTTCCCCGGGGTTCAGTGCGGGGAGTGGGGTTCCCCGGGGTTCAGTGTGGGGAGTGGGGTTCCCCAGGGTTCAGTGCGGGGAATGGGGTTCCCAGGAGTTCAGTGCGGGGAGTGGGATTCCCCGAGGTTCAGTGCGGGGAGTGGGGTTCCCCGGGGTTCAGTGCGGGCAGTGGGGTTCCCCGGGGTTCAGTGCGGGGAGTGGGGTTCCCCGGGGTTCAGTGCGGGGAGTGGGGTTCCCCAGGGTTCAGTGTGGGGAGTGGGGTTCCCCGGGGTTCAGTGTGGGGAGTGGGGTTCCCCGGGGTTCAGTGCGGGCAGTGGGGTTCCCCAGGGTTCAGTGTGGGGAGTGGGGTTCCCCGGGGTTCAGTGCGGGGAGTGGGGTTCCCCGGGGTTCAGTGCGGGCAGTGGGGTTCCCCGGGGTTCAGTGCGGGCAGTGGGGTTCCCCGGGGTTCAGTGTGGGGAGTGGGGTTCCCCGGGGTTCAGTGCGGGGAGTGGGGTTCCCCGGGGTTCAGTGTGGGGAGTGGGGTTCCCCGGGGTTCAGTGCGGGGAGTGGGGTTCCCCGGGGTTCAGTGCGGGGAGTGGGGTTCCCCGGGGTTCAGTGTGGGGAGTGGGGTTTCCCCGGGTTCAGTGCGGGGAGTGGGGTTCCCTGGGGTTCAGTGTGGGGAGTGGGGTTCCCCGGGGTTCAGTGCGGGGAGTGGGGTTCCCCGGGGTTCAGTGCGGGGAGTGGGGTTCCCCGGGGTTCAGTGCGGGGAGTGGGGTTCCCCGGGGTTCAGTGTGGGGAGTGGGGTTCCCCGGGGTTCAGTGTGGGGAGTGGGGTTCCCCGGGGTTCAGTGTGGGGAGTGGGGTTCCCCGGGGTTCAGTGTGGGGAGTAGGGTTCCCCGGGGTTCAGTGCGGGGAGTGGGGTTCCCCGGGGTTCAGTGTGGGGAGTGGGGTTCCCCGGGGTTCAGTGCGGGGAGTGGGGTTCCCCGGGGTTCAGTGTGGGGAGTGGGGTTCCCCGGGGTTCAGTGTGGGGAGTGGGGTTCCCCGGGGTTCAGTGTGGGGAGTGGGGTTCCCCGGGGTTCAGTGTGGGGAGTGGGGTTCCCCGGGGTTCAGTGTGGGGAGTAGGGTTCCCCGGGGTTCAGTGCGGGGAGTGGAGTTCCGCGGGGTTCAGTGCGGGGAGTTTGGTTCCCCGGGGTTCAGTGTGGGGAGTGGGGTTCCCCGGGGTTCAGTGCGGGAGTGGGGTTCCCCAGGGTTCAGTGTGGGGAGTGGGGTTCCCCGGGGTTCAGTGTGGGGAGTGGGGTTCCCCGGGGTTCAGTGCGGGGAGTGGGGATCCCCGGGGCTCAGTGTGGGGTTCCCCGGGGCTCAGTGCGGGGAGTGGGGTTCCCCGGGGTTCAGTGAGGGGATTGGGGTTCCCCGGGGTTCAGTGCCGGGAGTGGGATTCCCCGGGGTTCAGGGCGGGGAGTGGGGTTCCCCTGGGTTCAGTGCGGGGAGTGAGATTCCCCGGGGTTCAGTGTGGGGAGTGGGGTTCCCCAGGGTTCAGTGCGGGGAGTGGGGTTCCCCGGGGTTCAGTGTGGGGAGTGGGGTTCCCCGGGGTTCAGTGCGGGGAGTGGGGTTCCCCGGGGTTCAGTGCGGGGAGTGGGATTCCCCGGGGTTCAGTGTATGGAGTGGAGTTCCCCGGGGTTCAGTGTGGGGAGTGGGGTTCCCCAGGGTTCAGTGCGGGGAATGGGGTTCCCCGGAGTTCAGTGCGGGGAGTGGGATTCCCCGAGGTTCAGTGCGGGGAGTGGGGTTCCCCGGGGTTCAGTGCGGGCAGTGGGGTTCCCCGGGGTTCAGTGTGGGGAGTGGGGTTCCCCGGGGTTCAGTGCGGGGAGTGGGGTTCCCCGGGGTTCACTGTATGGAGTGGGGTTCTCCGGGGTTCAGTGCGGGGAGTGGGGTTCCCCGGAGTTCAGTGCGGGGAGTGGGATTCCCCGAGGTTCAGTGCGGGGAGTGGGGTTCCCCGGGGTTCAGTGCGGGGAGTGGGGTTCCCCGGGGTTCAGTGCGGGCAGTGGGGTTCCCCGGGGTTCAGTGCGGGGAGTGGGGTTCCCCGGGGTTCATTGCGGGGAGTGGGGTTCCCCGGGGTTCACTGTATGGAGTGGGGTTCTCCGGGGTTCAGTGCGGGGAGTGTGGTTCCCCGGGGTTCAGTGCGGGGAGTGGGGTTCCCCGGGGTTCAGTGCGGGCAGTGGGGTTCCCCGGGGTTCAGTGCGGAGAGTGGGGTTCCCCGGGGTTCAGTGCGTGGAGTGGGGTTCCCCGGGGTTCACTGTATGGAGTGGGGTTCTCCGGGGTTCAGTGCGGGGAGTGGGGTTCCCCGGGGTTCAGTGCGGAGAGTGGGGTTCCCCGGGGTTCAGTGCGTGGAGTGGGGTTCCCTGGGATTCAATGCGGGGAGTGGGGTTCCCCGGGGTTCAGTGTATGGAGTGGGGTTCCCCGGGGTTCAGTGCGGAGAGTGGGGATCCCCGGGGTTCACTGTATGGAGTGGGGTTCTCCGGGGTTCAGTGCGGGGAGTGGGGTTCCCCGGGGTTCAGTGCGGAGAGTGGGGTTCCCCGGGGTTCAGTGCGTGGAGTGGGGTTCCCTGTGATTCAATGCGGGGAGTGGGGTTCCCCGGGGTTCAGTGTATGGAGTGGGGTTCCCCGGGGTTCAGTGCGGAGAGTGGGGATCCCCGGGGTTCAGTGCGTGGAGTGGGGTTCCCCGGGGTTCAGTGCGGGGAGTGGGGTTCCCCGGGGTTCAGTGCGGGGAGTGGGGTTCCCCGGGTTTCAGTGTGGGGAGTGGGGTTCCCCGGGGTTCAGTGCGGGGAGTGGGGTTCCCCGGGGTTCAGTGCGGAGAGTGGGGTTCCCCGGGGTTCAGTGCGTGGAGTGGGGATCCCTGGGATTCAATGCGGGGAGTGGGGTTCCCCGGGGTTCAGTGTATGGAGTGGGGTTCCCCGGGGTTCAGTGCGGAGAGTGGGGATCCCCGGGGTTCACTGTATGGAGTGGGGTTCTCTGGGGTTCAGTGCGGGGAGTGGGGTTCCCCGGGGTTCAGTGCGGAGAGTGTGGTTCCCCGGGGTTCAGTGCGTGGAGTGGGGTTCCCTGGGATTCAATGCGGGGAGTGGGGTTCCCCGGGGTTCAGTGTATGGAGTGGGGTTCCCCGGGGTTCAGTGCGGAGAGTGGGGATCCCCGGGGTTCACTGTATGGAGTGGGGTTCTCCGGGGTTCAGTGCGGGGAGTGGGGTTCCCCGGGGTTCAGTGCGGAGAGTGGGGTTCCCCGGGGTTCAGTGCGGGGAGTGGGGTTCCGCGGGGTTCAGTGCGGGGAGTGGGGTTCCCCGGGGTTCAGTGCGGGGAGTGGGGTTCCCCGGGGCTCAGTGTGGGGAGTGGGGTTCCCCAGGGTTCAGTGCGGGGAGTGGGGTTCCCCGGGGTTCAGTGCGGGGAGTGGGGTTCCCCGGGGTTCAGTCCGGGGAGTGGGGTTCCCCGGGGTTCAGTGCGGGGAGTGGGGTTCCCCGGGGTTCAGTGCGGAGAGTGGGGTTCCCCGGGGTTCAGTGCGTGGAGTGGGGTTCCCTGGGATTCAATGCGGGGAGTGGGGTTCCCCGGGGTTCAGTGTATGGAGTGGGGTTCCCCGGGGTTCAGTGCGGAGAGTGGGGATCCCCGGGGTTCACTGTATGGAGTGGGGTTCTCCGGGGTTCAGTGCGGGGAGTGGGGTTCCCCGGGGTTCAGTGCGGAGAGTGGGGTTCCCCGGGGTTCAGTGCGTGGAGTGGGGTTCCCTGGGATTCAATGCGGGGAGTGGGGTTCCCCGGGGTTCAGTGTATGGAGTGGGGTTCCCCGGGGTTCAGTGCGGAGAGTGGGGATCCCCGGGGTTCAGTGCGTGGAGTGGGGTTCCCCGGGGTTCAGTGCGGGGAGTGGGGTTCCCCGGGGTTCAGTGCGGGGAGTGGGGTTCCCCGGGTTTCAGTGTGGGGAGTGGGGTTCCCCGGGGTTCAGTGCGGGGAGTGGGGTTCCCCGGGGTTCAGTGCGGAGAGTGGGGTTCCCCGGGGTTCAGTGCGTGGAGTGGGGATCCCTGGGATTCAATGCGGGGAGTGGGGTTCCCCGGGGTTCAGTGTATGGAGTGGGGTTCCCCGGGGTTCAGTGCGGAGAGTGGGGATCCCCGGGGTTCACTGTATGGAGTGGGGTTCTCCGGGGTTCAGTGCGGGGAGTGGGGTTCCCCGGGGTTCAGTGCGGAGAGTGTGGTTCCCCGGGGTTCAGTGCGTGGAGTGGGGTTACCTGGGATTCAATGCGGGGAGTGGGGTTCCCCGGGGTTCAGTGTATGGAGTGGGGTTCCCCGGGGTTCAGTGCGGAGAGTGGGGATCCCCGGGGTTCACTGTATGGAGTGGGGTTCTCCGGGGTTCAGTGCGGGGAGTGGGGTTCCCCGGGGTTCAGTGCGGAGAGTGGGGTTCCCCGGGGTTCAGTGCGGGGAGTGGGGTTCCGCGGGGTTCAGTGCGGGGAGTGGGGTTCCCCGGGGTTCAGTGCGGGGAGTGGGGTTCCCCGGGGCTCAGTGTGGGGAGTGGGGTTCCCCAGGGTTCAGTGCGGGGAGTGGGGTTCCCCGGGGTTCAGTGCGGGGAGTGGGGTTCCCCGGGGTTCAGTCCGGGGAGTGGGGTTCCCCGGGGCTCAGTGCGGGGAGTGGGGTTCCCCGGGGTTCAGTGCGGGGAGCGGGGTTCCCCATGGTTCAGTGCGGGGAGTGGGGTTCCCCGGGGTTCAGTGCGGGGAGTGGGGTTCCCCGGGATTCAGTGCGGGGAGTGGGATTCCCCGGGGTTCAGTGTATGGAGTGGGGTTCCCCGGGGTTCAGTGCGGGGAGTGGGGTTCCCCAGGGTTCAGTGCGGGGAATGGGGTTCCCAGGAGTTCAGTGCGGGGAGTGGGATTCCCCGAGGTTCAGTGCGGGGAGTGGGGTTCCCCGGGGTTCAGTGCGGGCAGTGGGGTTCCCCGGGGTTCAGTGCGGGCAGTGGGGTTCCCCGGGGTTCAGTGTGGGGAGTGGGGTTCCCCGGGGTTCAGTGCGGGGAGTGGGGTTCCCCGGGGTTCAGTGTGGGGAGTGGGGTTCCCCGGGGTTCAGTGCGGGGAGTGGGGTTCCCCGGGGTTCAGTGCGGGGAGTGGGGTTCCCCGGGGTTCAGTGTGGGGAGTGGGGTTTCCCCGGGTTCAGTGCGGGGAGTGGGGTTCCCTGGGGTTCAGTGTGGGGAGTGGGGTTCCCCGGGGTTCAGTGCGGGGAGTGGGGTTCCCCGGGGTTCAGTGCGGGGAGTGGGGTTCCCCGGGGTTCAGTGCGGGGAGTGGGGTTCCCCGGGGTTCAGTGTATGGAGTGGGGTTCCCCGGGGTTCAGTGCGGAGAGTGGGGATCCCCGGGGTTCAGTGCGTGGAGTGGGGTTCCCCGGGGTTCAGTGCGGGGAGTGGGGTTCCCCGGGGTTCAGTGCGGGGAGTGGGGTTCCCCGGGTTTCAGTGTGGGGAGTGGGGTTCCCCGGGGTTCAGTGCGGGGAGTGGGGTTCCCCGGGGTTCAGTGCGGGGAGTGGGGTTCCCCGGGGTTCAGTGCGGAGAGTGGGGATCCCCGGGGTTCACTGTATGGAGTGGGGTTCTCCGGGGTTCAGTGCGGGGAGTGGGGTTCCCCGGGGTTCAGTGCGGAGAGTGGGGTTCCCCGGGGTTCAGTGCGTGGAGTGGGGTTCCCTGGGATTCAATGCGGGGAGTGGGGTTCCCCGGGGTTCAGTGTATGGAGTGGGGTTCCCCGGGGTTCAGTGCGGAGAGTGGGGATCCCCGGGGTTCACTGTATGGAGTGGGGTTCTCCGGGTTTCAGTGTGGGGAGTGGGGTTCCCCGGGGTTCAGTGCGGGGAGTGGGGTTCCCCGGGGTTCAGTGCGGGGAGTGGGGTTCTCCGGGGTTCAGTGCGGGGAGTGGGGTTCCCCGGGGTTCAGTGTGGGGAGTGGGGTTCCCCGGGGTTCAGTGTGGGGAGTGGGGTTCCCCGGGGTTCAGTGCGGGGAGTGGGGTTCCCCAGGGTTCAGTGTGGGGAGTGGGGTTCCCCGGGGTTCAGTGTGGGGAGTGGGGTTCCCCGGGGTTCAGTGCGGGGAGTGGGGATCCCCGGGGCTCAGTGTGGGGTTCCCCGGGGCTCAGTGCGGGGAGTGGGGTTCCCCGGGGTTCAGTGAGGGGATTGGGGTTCCCCGGGGTTCAGTGCCGGGAGTGGGATTCCCCGGGGTTCAGGGCGGGGAGTGGGGTTCCCCTGGGTTCAGTGCGGGGAGTGAGATTCCCCGGGGTTCAGTGTGGGGAGTGGGGTTCCCCAGGGTTCAGTGCGGGGAGTGGGGTTCCCCGGGGTTCAGTGTGGGGAGTGGGGTTCCCCGGGGTTCAGTGCGGGGAGTGGGGTTCCCCGGGGTTCAGTGCGGGGAGTGGGATTCCCCGGGGTTCAGTGTATGGAGTGGAGTTCCCCGGGGTTCAGTGTGGGGAGTGGGGTTCCCCAGGGTTCAGTGCGGGGAATGGGGTTCCCCGGAGTTCAGTGCGGGGAGTGGGATTCCCCGAGGTTCAGTGCGGGGAGTGGGGTTCCCCGGGGTTCAGTGCGGGCAGTGGGGTTCCCCGGGGTTCAGTGTGGGGAGTGGGGTTCCCCGGGGTTCAGTGCGGGGAGTGGGGTTCCCCGGGGTTCACTGTATGGAGTGGGGTTCTCCGGGGTTCAGTGCGGGGAGTGGGGTTCCCCGGAGTTCAGTGCGGGGAGTGGGATTCCCCGAAGTTCAGTGCGGGGAGTGGGGTTCCCCGGGGTTCAGTGCGGGGAGTGGGGTTCCCCGGGGTTCAGTGCGGGCAGTGGGGTTCCCCGGGGTTCAGTGCGGGGAGTGGGGTTCCCCGGGGTTCATTGCGGGGAGTGGGGTTCCCCGGGGTTCACTGTATGGAGTGGGGTTCTCCGGGGTTCAGTGCGGGGAGTGTGGTTCCCCGGGGTTCAGTGCGGGGAGTGGGGTTCCCCGGGGTTCAGTGCGGGCAGTGGGGTTCCCCGGGGTTCAGTGCGGAGAGTGGGGTTCCCCGGGGTTCAGTGCGTGGAGTGGGGTTCCCCGGGGTTCACTGTATGGAGTGGGGTTCTCCGGGGTTCAGTGCGGGGAGTGGGGTTCCCCGGGGTTCAGTGCGGAGAGTGGGGTTCCCCGGGGTTCAGTGCGTGGAGTGGGGTTCCCTGGGATTCAATGCGGGGAGTGGGGTTCCCCGGGGTTCAGTGTATGGAGTGGGGTTCCCCGGGGTTCAGTGCGGAGAGTGGGGATCCCCGGGGTTCACTGTATGGAGTGGGGTTCTCCGGGGTTCAGTGCGGGGAGTGGGGTTCCCCGGGGTTCAGTGCGGAGAGTGGGGTTCCCCGGGGTTCAGTGCGTGGAGTGGGGTTCCCTGGGATTCAATGCGGGGAGTGGGGTTCCCCGGGGTTCAGTGTATGGAGTGGGGTTCCCCGGGGTTCAGTGCGGAGAGTGGGGATCCCCGGGGTTCAGTGCGTGGAGTGGGGTTCCCCGGGGTTCAGTGCGGGGAGTGGGGTTCCCCGGGGTTCAGTGCGGGGAGTGGGGTTCCCCGGGTTTCAGTGTGGGGAGTGGGGTTCCCCGGGGTTCAGTGCGGGGAGTGGGGTTCCCCGGGGTTCAGTGCGGGGAGTGGGGTTCCCCGGGGTTCAGTGCGGAGAGTGGGGATCCCCGGGGTTCACTGTATGGAGTGGGGTTCTCCGGGGTTCAGTGCGGGGAGTGGGGTTCCCCGGGGTTCAGTGCGGAGAGTGGGGTTCCCCGGGGTTCAGTGCGTGGAGTGGGGTTCCCTGGGATTCAATGCGGGGAGTGGGGTTCCCCGGGGTTCAGTGTATGGAGTGGGGTTCCCCGGGGTTCAGTGCGGAGAGTGGGGATCCCCGGGGTTCACTGTATGGAGTGGGGTTCTCCGGGGTTCAGTGCGGGGAGTGGGGTTCCCCGGGGTTCAGTGCGGAGAGTGGGGTTCCCCGGGGTTCAGTGCGGGGAGTGGGGTTCCGCGGGGTTCAGTGCGGGGAGTGGGGTTCCCCGGGGTTCAGTGCGGGGAGTGGGGTTCCCCGGGGCTCAGTGTGGGGAGTGGGGTTCCCCAGGGTTCAGTGCGGGGAGTGGGGTTCCCCGGGGTTCAGTGCGGGGAGTGGGGTTCCCCGGGGTTCAGTCCGGGGAGTGGGGTTCCCCGGGGCTCAGTGCGGGGAGTGGGGTTCCCCGGGGTTCAGTGCGGGGAGTGGGGTTCCCCATGGTTCAGTGCGGGGAGTGGGGTTCCCCGGGGTTCAGTGCGGGGAGTGGGGTTCCCCGGGATTCAGTGCGGGGAGTGGGATTCCCCGGGGTTCAGTGTATGGAGTGGGGTTCCCCGGGGTTCAGTGCGGGGAGTGGGGTTCCCCGGGGTTCAGTGTGGGGAGTGGGGTTCCCCAGGGTTCAGTGCGGGGAATGGGGTTCCCAGGAGTTCAGTGCGGGGAGTGGGATTCCCCGAGGTTCAGTGCGGGGAGTGGGGTTCCCCGGGGTTCAGTGCGGGCAGTGGGGTTCCCCGGGGTTCAGTGCGGGGAGTGGGGTTCCCCGGGGTTCAGTGCGGGGAGTGGGGTTCCCCAGGGTTCAGTGTGGGGAGTGGGGTTCCCCGGGGTTCAGTGTGGGGAGTGGGGTTCCCCGGGGTTCAGTGCGGGCAGTGGGGTTCCCCAGGGTTCAGTGTGGGGAGTGGGGTTCCCCGGGGTTCAGTGCGGGGAGTGGGGTTCCCCGGGGTTCAGTGCGGGCAGTGGGGTTCCCCGGGGTTCAGTGCGGGCAGTGGGGTTCCCCGGGGTTCAGTGTGGGGAGTGGGGTTCCCCGGGGTTCAGTGCGGGGAGTGGGGTTCCCCGGGGTTCAGTGTGGGGAGTGGGGTTCCCCGGGGTTCAGTGCGGGGAGTGGGGTTCCCCGGGGTTCAGTGCGGGGAGTGGGGTTCCCCGGGGTTCAGTGTGGGGAGTGGGGTTTCCCCGGGTTCAGTGCGGGGAGTGGGGTTCCCTGGGGTTCAGTGTGGGGAGTGGGGTTCCCCGGGGTTCAGTGCGGGGAGTGGGGTTCCCCGGGGTTCAGTGCGGGGAGTGGGGTTCCCCGGGGTTCAGTGCGGGGAGTGGGGTTCCCCGGGGTTCAGTGTGGGGAGTGGGGTTCCCCGGGGTTCAGTGTGGGGAGTGGGGTTCCCCGGGGTTCAGTGTGGGGAGTGGGGTTCCCCGGGGTTCAGTGTGGGGAGTAGGGTTCCCCGGGGTTCAGTGCGGGGAGTGGGGTTCCCCGGGGTTCAGTGTGGGGAGTGGGGTTCCCCGGGGTTCAGTGCGGGGAGTGGGGTTCCCCGGGGTTCAGTGTGGGGAGTGGGGTTCCCCGGGGTTCAGTGTGGGGAGTGGGGTTCCCCGGGGTTCAGTGTGGGGAGTGGGGTTCCCCGGGGTTCAGTGTGGGGAGTGGGGTTCCCCGGGGTTCAGTGTGGGGAGTAGGGTTCCCCGGGGTTCAGTGCGGGGAGTGGAGTTCCGCGGGGTTCAGTGCGGGGAGTTTGGTTCCCCGGGGTTCAGTGTGGGGAGTGGGGTTCCCCGGGGTTCAGTGCGGGAGTGGGGTTCCCCAGGGTTCAGTGTGGGGAGTGGGGTTCCCCGGGGTTCAGTGTGGGGAGTGGGGTTCCCCGGGGTTCAGTGCGGGGAGTGGGGATCCCCGGGGCTCAGTGTGGGGTTCCCCGGGGCTCAGTGCGGGGAGTGGGGTTCCCCGGGGTTCAGTGAGGGGATTGGGGTTCCCCGGGGTTCAGTGCCGGGAGTGGGATTCCCCGGGGTTCAGGGCGGGGAGTGGGGTTCCCCTGGGTTCAGTGCGGGGAGTGAGATTCCCCGGGGTTCAGTGTGGGGAGTGGGGTTCCCCAGGGTTCAGTGCGGGGAGTGGGGTTCCCCGGGGTTCAGTGTGGGGAGTGGGGTTCCCCGGGGTTCAGTGCGGGGAGTGGGGTTCCCCGGGGTTCAGTGCGGGGAGTGGGATTCCCCGGGGTTCAGTGTATGGAGTGGAGTTCCCCGGGGTTCAGTGTGGGGAGTGGGGTTCCCCAGGGTTCAGTGCGGGGAATGGGGTTCCCCGGAGTTCAGTGCGGGGAGTGGGATTCCCCGAGGTTCAGTGCGGGGAGTGGGGTTCCCCGGGGTTCAGTGCGGGCAGTGGGGTTCCCCGGGGTTCAGTGTGGGGAGTGGGGTTCCCCGGGGTTCAGTGCGGGGAGTGGGGTTCCCCGGGGTTCACTGTATGGAGTGGGGTTCTCCGGGGTTCAGTGCGGGGAGTGGGGTTCCCCGGAGTTCAGTGCGGGGAGTGGGATTCCCCGAGGTTCAGTGCGGGGAGTGGGGTTCCCCGGGGTTCAGTGCGGGGAGTGGGGTTCCCCGGGGTTCAGTGCGGGCAGTGGGGTTCCCCGGGGTTCAATGCGGGGAGTGGGGTTCCCCGGGGTTCATTGCGGGGAGTGGGGTTCCCCGGGGTTCACTGTATGGAGTGGGGTTCTCCGGGGTTCAGTGCGGGGAGTGTGGTTCCCCGGGGTTCAGTGCGGGGAGTGGGGTTCCCCGGGGTTCAGTGCGGGCAGTGGGGTTCCCCGGGGTTCAGTGCGGAGAGTGGGGTTCCCCGGGGTTCAGTGCGTGGAGTGGGGTTCCCCGGGGTTCACTGTATGGAGTGGGGTTCTCCGGGGTTCAGTGCGGGGAGTGGGGTTCCCCGGGGTTCAGTGCGGAGAGTGGGGTTCCCCGGGGTTCAGTGCGTGGAGTGGGGTTCCCTGGGATTCAATGCGGGGAGTGGGGTTCCCCGGGGTTCAGTGTATGGAGTGGGGTTCCCCGGGGTTCAGTGCGGAGAGTGGGGATCCCCGGGGTTCACTGTATGGAGTGGGGTTCTCCGGGGTTCAGTGCGGGGAGTGGGGTTCCCCGGGGTTCAGTGCGGAGAGTGGGGTTCCCCGGGGTTCAGTGCGTGGAGTGGGGTTCCCTGGGATTCAATGCGGGGAGTGGGGTTCCCCGGGGTTCAGTGTATGGAGTGGGGTTCCCCGGGGTTCAGTGCGGAGAGTGGGGATCCCCGGGGTTCAGTGCGTGGAGTGGGGTTCCCCGGGGTTCAGTGCGGGGAGTGGGGTTCCCCGGGGTTCAGTGCGGGGAGTGGGGTTCCCCGGGTTTCAGTGTGGGGAGTGGGGTTCCCCGGGGTTCAGTGCGGGGAGTGGGGTTCCCCGGGGTTCAGTGCGGAGAGTGGGGTTCCCCGGGGTTCAGTGCGTGGAGTGGGGATCCCTGGGATTCAATGCGGGGAGTGGGGTTCCCCGGGGTTCAGTGTATGGAGTGGGGTTCCCCGGGGTTCAGTGCGGAGAGTGGGGATCCCCGGGGTTCACTGTATGGAGTGGGGTTCTCCGGGGTTCAGTGCGGGGAGTGGGGTTCCCCGGGGTTCAGTGCGGAGAGTGTGGTTCCCCGGGGTTCAGTGCGTGGAGTGGGGTTCCCTGGGATTCAATGCGGGGAGTGGGGTTCCCCGGGGTTCAGTGTATGGAGTGGGGTTCCCCGGGGTTCAGTGCGGAGAGTGGGGATCCCCGGGGTTCACTGTATGGAGTGGGGTTCTCCGGGGTTCAGTGCGGGGAGTGGGGTTCCCCGGGGTTCAGTGCGGAGAGTGGGGTTCCCCGGGGTTCAGTGCGGGGAGTGGGGTTCCGCGGGGTTCAGTGCGGGGAGTGGGGTTCCCCGGGGTTCAGTGCGGGGAGTGGGGTTCCCCGGGGCTCAGTGTGGGGAGTGGGGTTCCCCAGGGTTCAGTGCGGGGAGTGGGGTTCCCCGGGGTTCAGTGCGGGGAGTGGGGTTCCCCGGGGTTCAGTCCGGGGAGTGGGGTTCCCCGGGGTTCAGTGCGGGGAGTGGGGTTCCCCGGGGTTCAGTGCGGAGAGTGGGGTTCCCCGGGGTTCAGTGCGTGGAGTGGGGTTCCCTGGGATTCAATGCGGGGAGTGGGGTTCCCCGGGGTTCAGTGTATGGAGTGGGGTTCCCCGGGGTTCAGTGCGGAGAGTGGGGATCCCCGGGGTTCACTGTATGGAGTGGGGTTCTCCGGGGTTCAGTGCGGGGAGTGGGGTTCCCCGGGGTTCAGTGCGGAGAGTGGGGTTCCCCGGGGTTCAGTGCGTGGAGTGGGGTTCCCTGGGATTCAATGCGGGGAGTGGGGTTCCCCGGGGTTCAGTGTATGGAGTGGGGTTCCCCGGGGTTCAGTGCGGAGAGTGGGGATCCCCGGGGTTCAGTGCGTGGAGTGGGGTTCCCCGGGGTTCAGTGCGGGGAGTGGGGTTCCCCGGGGTTCAGTGCGGGGAGTGGGGTTCCCCGGGTTTCAGTGTGGGGAGTGGGGTTCCCCGGGGTTCAGTGCGGGGAGTGGGGTTCCCCGGGGTTCAGTGCGGAGAGTGGGGTTCCCCGGGGTTCAGTGCGTGGAGTGGGGATCCCTGGGATTCAATGCGGGGAGTGGGGTTCCCCGGGGTTCAGTGTATGGAGTGGGGTTCCCCGGGGTTCAGTGCGGAGAGTGGGGATCCCCGGGGTTCACTGTATGGAGTGGGGTTCTCCGGGGTTCAGTGCGGGGAGTGGGGTTCCCCGGGGTTCAGTGCGGAGAGTGTGGTTCCCCGGGGTTCAGTGCGTGGAGTGGGGTTCCCTGGGATTCAATGCGGGGAGTGGGGTTCCCCGGGGTTCAGTGTATGGAGTGGGGTTCCCCGGGGTTCAGTGCGGAGAGTGGGGATCCCCGGGGTTCACTGTATGGAGTGGGGTTCTCCGGGGTTCAGTGCGGGGAGTGGGGTTCCCCGGGGTTCAGTGCGGAGAGTGGGGTTCCCCGGGGTTCAGTGCGGGGAGTGGGGTTCCGCGGGGTTCAGTGCGGGGAGTGGGGTTCCCCGGGGTTCAGTGCGGGGAGTGGGGTTCCCCGGGGCTCAGTGTGGGGAGTGGGGTTCCCCAGGGTTCAGTGCGGGGAGTGGGGTTCCCCGGGGTTCAGTGCGGGGAGTGGGGTTCCCCGGGGTTCAGTCCGGGGAGTGGGGTTCCCCGGGGCTCAGTGCGGGGAGTGGGGTTCCCCGGGGTTCAGTGCGGGGAGCGGGGTTCCCCATGGTTCAGTGCGGGGAGTGGGGTTCCCCGGGGTTCAGTGCGGGGAGTGGGGTTCCCCGGGATTCAGTGCGGGGAGTGGGATTCCCCGGGGTTCAGTGTATGGAGTGGGGTTCCCCGGGGTTCAGTGCGGGGAGTGGGGTTCCCCAGGGTTCAGTGCGGGGAATGGGGTTCCCAGGAGTTCAGTGCGGGGAGTGGGATTCCCCGAGGTTCAGTGCGGGGAGTGGGGTTCCCCGGGGTTCAGTGCGGGCAGTGGGGTTCCCCGGGGTTCAGTGCGGGGAGTGGGGTTCCCCGGGGTTCAGTGCGGGGAGTGGGGTTCCCCAGGGTTCAGTGTGGGGAGTGGGGTTCCCCGGGGTTCAGTGTGGGGAGTGGGGTTCCCCGGGGTTCAGTGCGGGCAGTGGGGTTCCCCAGGGTTCAGTGTGGGGAGTGGGGTTCCCCGGGGTTCAGTGCGGGGAGTGGGGTTCCCCGGGGTTCAGTGCGGGCAGTGGGGTTCCCCGGGGTTCAGTGCGGGCAGTGGGGTTCCCCGGGGTTCAGTGTGGGGAGTGGGGTTCCCCGGGGTTCAGTGCGGGGAGTGGGGTTCCCCGGGGTTCAGTGTGGGGAGTGGGGTTCCCCGGGGTTCAGTGCGGGGAGTGGGGTTCCCCGGGGTTCAGTGCGGGGAGTGGGGTTCCCCGGGGTTCAGTGTGGGGAGTGGGGTTTCCCCGGGTTCAGTGCGGGGAGTGGGGTTCCCTGGGGTTCAGTGTGGGGAGTGGGGTTCCCCGGGGTTCAGTGCGGGGAGTGGGGTTCCCCGGGGTTCAGTGCGGGGAGTGGGGTTCCCCGGGGTTCAGTGCGGGGAGTGGGGTTCCCCGGGGTTCAGTGCGGGGAGTGGGGTTCCCCGGGGTTCAGTGTGGGGAGTGGGGTTCCCCGGGGTTCAGTGCGGGGAGTGGGGTTCCCCGGGGTTCAGTGTGGGGAGTGGGGTTCCCCGGGGTTCAGTGTGGGGAGTGGGGTTCCCCGGGGTTCAGTGTGGGGAGTGGGGTTCCCCGGGGTTCAGTGTGGGGAGTGGGGTTCCCCGGGGTTCAGTGTGGGGAGTAGGGTTCCCCGGGGTTCAGTGCGGGGAGTGGAGTTCCGCGGGGTTCAGTGCGGGGAGTTTGGTTCCCCGGGGTTCAGTGTGGGGAGTGGGGTTCCCCGGGGTTCAGTGTGGGGAGTAGGGTTCCCCGGGGTTCAGTGCGGGGAGTGGGGTTCCCCGGGGTTCAGTGCGGGGAGTGGGGTTCCCCGGGGTTCAGTGCGGGGAGTGGGGTTCCCCGGGGTTCAGTGCGGGGAGTGGGGTTCCCCAGGGTTCAGTGCGGGGAGTGGGGTTCCCCAAGGTTCAGTGCGGGGAGTGGGGTTCCCCGGAGTTCTGTGCGGGGAGTGGGGTTCCCCGGGGTTCAGTGCGGGGAGTGGGGTTCCCCGGGGTTCACTGTATGGAGTGGGGTTCTCCGGGGTTCAGTGCGGGGAGTGGGGTTCCCCGGGGTTCAGTGCGGGGAGTGGGGTTCCCCGGGGTTCAGTGCTGGGAGTGGGGTTCCCCAGGGTTCAGTGTGGGGAGTGGGGTTCCCCGGGGTTCAGTGCGGGGAGTGGGGTTCCCCAGGGTTCAGTGTGGGGAGTGGGGTTCCCCGGGGTTCAGTGTGGGGAGTGGGGTTCCCCGGGGTTCAGTGCGGGGAGTGGGGTTCCCCGGGGTTCAGTGTGGGGAGTGGGGTTCCCCGGGGTTCAGTGCGGGGAGTGGGGTTCCCCGGGGTTCAGTGCGGGGAGTGGGGTTCCCCGGGGTTCAGTGCTGGGAGTGGGGTTCCCTGGGATTCAATGCGGGGAGTGGGGTTCCCCGGGGTTCAGTGTATGGAGTGGGGTTCCCCGGGGTTCAGTGCGGAGAGTGGGGATCCCCGGGGTTCACTGTATGGAGTGGGGTTCTCCGGGGTTCAGTGCGGGGAGTGGGGTTCCCCGGGGTTCAGTGCGGAGAGTGGGGTTCCCCGGGGTTCAGTGCGGGGAGTGGGGTTCCGCGGGGTTCAGTGCGGGGAGTGGGGTTCCCCGGGGTTCAGTGCGGGGAGTGGGGTTCCCCGGGGCTCAGTGTGGGGAGTGGGGTTCCCCAGGGTTCAGTGCGGGGAGTGGGGTTCCCCGGGGTTCAGTGCGGGGAGTGGGGTTCCCCGGGGTTCAGTCCGGGGAGTGGGGTTCCCCGGGGTTCAGTGCGGGGAGTGGGGTTCCCCGGGGTTCAGTGCGGAGAGTGGGGTTCCCCGGGGTTCAGTGCGTGGAGTGGGGTTCCCTGGGATTCAATGCGGGGAGTGGGGTTCCCCGGGGTTCAGTGTATGGAGTGGGGTTCCCCGGGGTTCAGTGCGGAGAGTGGGGATCCCCGGGGTTCACTGTATGGAGTGGGGTTCTCCGGGGTTCAGTGCGGGGAGTGGGGTTCCCCGGGGTTCAGTGCGGAGAGTGGGGTTCCCCGGGGTTCAGTGCGTGGAGTGGGGTTCCCTGGGATTCAATGCGGGGAGTGGGGTTCCCCGGGGTTCAGTGTATGGAGTGGGGTTCCCCGGGGTTCAGTGCGGAGAGTGGGGATCCCCGGGGTTCAGTGCGTGGAGTGGGGTTCCCCGGGGTTCAGTGCGGGGAGTGGGGTTCCCCGGGGTTCAGTGCGGGGAGTGGGGTTCCCCGGGTTTCAGTGTGGGGAGTGGGGTTCCCCGGGGTTCAGTGCGGGGAGTGGGGTTCCCCGGGGTTCAGTGCGGAGAGTGGGGTTCCCCGGGGTTCAGTGCGTGGAGTGGGGATCCCTGGGATTCAATGCGGGGAGTGGGGTTCCCCGGGGTTCAGTGTATGGAGTGGGGTTCCCCGGGGTTCAGTGCGGAGAGTGGGGATCCCCGGGGTTCACTGTATGGAGTGGGGTTCTCCGGGGTTCAGTGCGGGGAGTGGGGTTCCCCGGGGTTCAGTGCGGAGAGTGTGGTTCCCCGGGGTTCAGTGCGTGGAGTGGGGTTCCCTGGGATTCAATGCGGGGAGTGGGGTTCCCCGGGGTTCAGTGTATGGAGTGGGGTTCCCCGGGGTTCAGTGCGGAGAGTGGGGATCCCCGGGGTTCACTGTATGGAGTGGGGTTCTCCGGGGTTCAGTGCGGGGAGTGGGGTTCCCCGGGGTTCAGTGCGGAGAGTGGGGTTCCCCGGGGTTCAGTGCGGGGAGTGGGGTTCCGCGGGGTTCAGTGCGGGGAGTGGGGTTCCCCGGGGTTCAGTGCGGGGAGTGGGGTTCCCCGGGGCTCAGTGTGGGGAGTGGGGTTCCCCAGGGTTCAGTGCGGGGAGTGGGGTTCCCCGGGGTTCAGTGCGGGGAGTGGGGTTCCCCGGGGTTCAGTCCGGGGAGTGGGGTTCCCCGGGGCTCAGTGCGGGGAGTGGGGTTCCCCGGGGTTCAGTGCGGGGAGCGGGGTTCCCCATGGTTCAGTGCGGGGAGTGGGGTTCCCCGGGGTTCAGTGCGGGGAGTGGGGTTCCCCGGGATTCAGTGCGGGGAGTGGGATTCCCCGGGGTTCAGTGTATGGAGTGGGGTTCCCCGGGGTTCAGTGCGGGGAGTGGGGTTCCCCAGGGTTCAGTGCGGGGAATGGGGTTCCCAGGAGTTCAGTGCGGGGAGTGGGATTCCCCGAGGTTCAGTGCGGGGAGTGGGGTTCCCCGGGGTTCAGTGCGGGCAGTGGGGTTCCCCGGGGTTCAGTGCGGGGAGTGGGGTTCCCCGGGGTTCAGTGCGGGGAGTGGGGTTCCCCAGGGTTCAGTGTGGGGAGTGGGGTTCCCCGGGGTTCAGTGTGGGGAGTGGGGTTCCCCGGGGTTCAGTGCGGGCAGTGGGGTTCCCCAGGGTTCAGTGTGGGGAGTGGGGTTCCCCGGGGTTCAGTGCGGGGAGTGGGGTTCCCCGGGGTTCAGTGCGGGCAGTGGGGTTCCCCGGGGTTCAGTGCGGGCAGTGGGGTTCCCCGGGGTTCAGTGTGGGGAGTGGGGTTCCCCGGGGTTCAGTGCGGGGAGTGGGGTTCCCCGGGGTTCAGTGTGGGGAGTGGGGTTCCCCGGGGTTCAGTGCGGGGAGTGGGGTTCCCCGGGGTTCAGTGCGGGGAGTGGGGTTCCCCGGGGTTCAGTGTGGGGAGTGGGGTTTCCCCGGGTTCAGTGCGGGGAGTGGGGTTCCCTGGGGTTCAGTGTGGGGAGTGGGGTTCCCCGGGGTTCAGTGCGGGGAGTGGGGTTCCCCGGGGTTCAGTGCGGGGAGTGGGGTTCCCCGGGGTTCAGTGCGGGGAGTGGGGTTCCCCGGGGTTCAGTGCGGGGAGTGGGGTTCCCCGGGGTTCAGTGTGGGGAGTGGGGTTCCCCGGGGTTCAGTGCGGGGAGTGGGGTTCCCCGGGGTTCAGTGTGGGGAGTGGGGTTCCCCGGGGTTCAGTGTGGGGAGTGGGGTTCCCCGGGGTTCAGTGTGGGGAGTGGGGTTCCCCGGGGTTCAGTGTGGGGAGTGGGGTTCCCCGGGGTTCAGTGTGGGGAGTAGGGTTCCCCGGGGTTCAGTGCGGGGAGTGGAGTTCCGCGGGGTTCAGTGCGGGGAGTTTGGTTCCCCGGGGTTCAGTGTGGGGAGTGGGGTTCCCCGGGGTTCAGTGTGGGGAGTAGGGTTCCCCGGGGTTCAGTGCGGGGAGTGGGGTTCCCCGGGGTTCAGTGCGGGGAGTGGGGTTCCCCGGGGTTCAGTGCGGGGAGTGGGGTTCCCCGGGGTTCAGTGCGGGGAGTGGGGTTCCCCAGGGTTCAGTGCGGGGAGTGGGGTTCCCCAAGGTTCAGTGCGGGGAGTGGGGTTCCCCGGAGTTCTGTGCGGGGAGTGGGGTTCCCCGGGGTTCAGTGCGGGGAGTGGGGTTCCCCGGGGTTCACTGTATGGAGTGGGGTTCTCCGGGGTTCAGTGCGGGGAGTGGGGTTCCCCGGGGTTCAGTGCGGGGAGTGGGGTTCCCCGGGGTTCAGTGCTGGGAGTGGGGTTCCCCAGGGTTCAGTGTGGGGAGTGGGGTTCCCCGGGGTTCAGTGCGGGGAGTGGGGTTCCCCAGGGTTCAGTGTGGGGAGTGGGGTTCCCCGGGGTTCAGTGTGGGGAGTGGGGTTCCCCGGGGTTCAGTGCGGGGAGTGGGGTTCCCCGGGGTTCAGTGTGGGGAGTGGGGTTCCCCGGGGTTCAGTGCGGGGAGTGGGGTTCCCCGGGGTTCAGTGCGGGGAGTGGGGTTCCCCGGGGTTCAGTGCTGGGAGTGGGGTTCCGCGGGGTTCAGTGCGGGCAGTGGGGTTCCCCGGGGTTCAGTGTGGGGAGTGGGGTTCCCCGGGGTTCAGTGTGGGGAGTGGGGTTCCCCGGGATTCAATGCGGGGAGTTGGGTTCCCCGGGGTTCAGTGCGGGGAGTGGGGTTCCTCGGGGTTCAGTGCGGAGAGTGGGGTTCCCCGGGGTTCAGCGCGTGGAGTGGGGTTCCCCGGGGTTCAGTGCGGGGAGTGGGGTTCCCCGGGGTTCAGTGCGGGGAGTGGGGTTCCCCGGGGTTCAGTGCGGAGAGTGGGGTTCCCCGGGGTTCAGTGTATGGAGTGGGGTTCCCCGGGGTTCAGTGCGGGGAGTGGGGTTCCCCGGGGTTCAGTGCGGGGAGTGGGGTTCCGCGGGGTTCAGTGCGGGGAGAGGGGTTCCCCGGGGTTCAGTGCGGGGAGTGGGGTTCCCCGGGGTTCAGTGCGGGGAGTGGGGTTCCCCGGGGTTCAGTGTGGGGAGTGGGGTTCCCCGGGGTTCAGTGCGGGGAGTGGGGTTCCCCAGGGTTCAGTGCGGGGAGTGGGACTCCCCGGGGTTCAGTGCGAGGAGTGGGGTTCCCCGGGGTTCAGTGCGGGGAGTGGGGTTCCCCGGGGTTCAGTGCGGGGAGTGGGGTTCCCCGGGGTTCAGTGCGGGGAGTGGGGTTCCCCGGGGTTCAGTGCGGGCAATGGGGTTCCCCGGGGTTCAGTGCGGGGAGTGGGGTTCCCCGGGGTTCAGTGCGGGGAGTGGGGTTCCCCGGGGTACAGTGCTGGGAGTGGGGTTCCCCGTGGCTCAGTGCGGGGAGTGGGGTTCCCCGGGATTCAAGGCGGGGAGTGGGGTTCCCCGGGTTTCTGTGTGGGGAGTGGGGTTCCCCGGGGTTCAGTGCGGGGAGTGGGGTTCCCCGGGGTTCAGTGTATGGAGTGGGGTTCTCCGGGGTTCAGTGCGGGAGTGGGGTTCCCCGGGGTTTAGTGCGGGGAGTGGGGTTCCCCGGGGTTCAGTGTGGGGAGTGGGGTTCCCCGGGGTTCAGTGCAGGGAGTGGGGTTCCCCGGGGTTCAGTGCGGGGAGTGGGGTTCCCCAGGGTTCAGTGCGGGGAGTGGGGTTCTCCGGGGTTCAGTGCGGGGAGTGGGGTTCCCCGGGGTTCAGTGTGGGGAGTGGGGTTCCCCGGGGTTCAGTGTGGGGAGTGGGGTTCCCCGGGGTTCAGTGCGGGGAGTGGGGTTCCCCAGGGTTCAGTGTGGGGAGTGGGGTTCCCCGGGGTTCAGTGTGGGGAGTGGGGTTCCCCGGGGTTCAGTGCGGGGAGTGGGGATCCCCGGGGCTCAGTGTGGGGTTCCCCGGGGCTCAGTGCGGGGAGTGGGGTTCCCCGGGGTTCAGTGAGGGGATTGGGGTTCCCCGGGGTTCAGTGCCGGGAGTGGGATTCCCCGGGGTTCAGGGCGGGGAGTGGGGTTCCCCTGGGTTCAGTGCGGGGAGTGAGATTCCCCGGGGTTCAGTGTGGGGAGTGGGGTTCCCCAGGGTTCAGTGCGGGGAGTGGGGTTCCCCGGGGTTCAGTGTGGGGAGTGGGGTTCCCCGGGGTTCAGTGCGGGGAGTGGGGTTCCCCGGGGTTCAGTGCGGGGAGTGGGATTCCCCGGGGTTCAGTGTATGGAGTGGAGTTCCCTGGGTTTCAGTGCGGGGAGTGGGGTTCCCCGGGTTTCAGTGTGGGGAGTGGGGTTACCCGGGGTTCGGTGCGGGGTGTGGGGTTCCCCCGGGGTTCAGTGTAGGGAGTGGGATTCCCCGGGGTTCATTGCGGGGAGTGGGGTTCCCCGGGGTTCAGTGCGGGGAGTGGGGTTCCCCGGGTCTCAGTGTGGGGAGTGGGGTTCCCCGGGGTTCAGTGCAGCGAGTCGGTTCCCCGGGGTTCAGTGTGGGGAGTGGGGTTCCCCGGGGTTCAGTGCGGCGAGTCGGTTCCCCGGGGTTCAGTGCGGGGAGTGGGGTTCCCCGGGGTTCAGTGCGGCGAGTCGGTTCCCCGGGGTTCAGTGTGGGGAGTGGGGTTCCCCGGGGTTCAGTGCGGGGAGTGGGGTTCCCCGGGGTTCAGTGCGGGGAGTGGGGTTCCCCTGGGTTCAGTGTGGGGAGTGTGGTTCCACGGGGTTCAGTGCGGGGAGTGGGGTTCCCCGGGGTTCAGTGCGGGGAGTGGGGATCCCCGGGATTCAGTGCGGGGAGTGTGGTTCCACGGGGTTCAGTGCGGGGAGTGGGGTTCCCCGGGGTTCAGTGCGGGGAGTGGGTTTCCTCGGGGTTCAGTGCAGGGAGTGGGGATCCCCAGGATTCAGTGCGGGGAGTGTGGTTCCACGGGGTTCAGTGCAGGGAGTGGGGATCCCCGGGATTCAGTGCGGGGAGTGTGGTTCCACGGGGTTCAGTGCGGGGAGTGGGGTTCCCCGGGGTTCAGTGCGGGGAGTGCGGTTCCTCGGGGTTCAGTGCAGGGAGTGGGGATCCCCAGGATTCAGTGCGGGGAGTGTGGTTCCACGGGGTTCAGTGCGGGGAGTGAGGTTCCCCGGGGTTCAGTGCGGGGAGTGGGGTTCCCCGGGGTTCAGTGCGGGGAGTGGGGTTTCCCGGGGTTCAGTGCAGGGAGTGGGGTTCCCCGGGGTTCAGTGTGGGAAGTGGGGTTCCCCGGGGTTCAGTGCGGAGACTGGGGTTCCCCGGGGTTCAGTGTGGAGAGTGGGGTTCCGCGCGTTCAATGTGGGGAGTGAGGTTCCCGGGGTTCAGTGCGGGGAGTGGGGTTCCCCGGGGTTCAGTGCAGGGAGTGGGGTTCCCCGGTGTTCAGTGCGGAGAGTGGGGTTCCCCGGGGTTCAGTGCGGGGAGTGGGGTTCCCCGGGGTTCAGTGCGGGGAGTGGGGTTCCCCGGGGTTCAGTGCGGGGAGTGGGGTTTCCCGGGGTTCAGTGCAGGGAGTGGGGTTCCCCAGGGTTCAGTGTGGGAAGTGGGGTTCCCCGGGGTTCAGTGCGGAGACTGGGGTTCCCCGGGGTTCAGTGTGGAGAGTGGGGTTCCGCGCGTTCAATGTGGGGAGTGAGGTTCCCCGGGGTTCAGTGCGGGGAGTGGGGTTCCCCGGGGTTCAGTGCAGGGAGTGGGGTTCCCCGGGGTTCAGTGTGGGGAGTGGGGTTCCCCGGGGTTCAGTGCGGGGAGTAGGGTTCCCCAGGGTTCAGTGCGGGGAGTGGGGTTCCCCGGGGTTCAGTGCGGAGACTGGGGTTCCCCGGGGTTCAGTGTGGGGAGTGGGGTTCCCCGGGGTTCAGTGCGGGGAGTGGGGTTCCCCGGGGTTCAGTGCGTGGAGTGGGGTTCCCCGGGGTTCAGTGCAGGGAGTGGGGTTCCCCGGGGTTCAGTGCGTGGAGTGGGGTTCCCCGGGGTTCAGTGCGGGGGAGTGGGGTTCCCCGGGGTTCAGTGTGGGGAGTGGGGTTCCCCGGGGTTCAGTGCGTGGAGTGGGGTTCCCCGGGGTTCAGTGTATGGAGTGGGGTTCCCCGGGGTTCAGTGCGGGGAGTGGGGTTCCCCGGGGTTCAGTGCGGGGAGTGGGGTTCCCCGGGGCTCAGTGCGGGGAGTGGGATTCCCCGGGGTTCAGTGTGGGGAGTGGGGTTCCCCGGGGTTCAGTGTATGGAGTGGGGTTCCCCAGGGTTCAGTGTGGGGAGTGGGATTCCCCGGGGTTCAGTGCGGGGAGTGGGGTTCCCCGGGGCTCAGTGTGGGGAGTGGGGTTTCCCGGGGTTCAGTGCGGGGAGTGGGGTTCCCCGGGGTTCAGTGCGGGGAGTGGGGTTCCCCGGGGTTCAATACGGGGAGTGGGGTTCCGCGGGGTTCAGTGCGGGGAGTGGGGTTCCCCGTGGCTCAGTGCGGGGAGTGGGGTTCCCCGGGGTTCAGTGCGGGGAGTGGGGTTCCCCGGGGTTCAGTGCGGGGAGTGGGGTTCCCCGGGGTTCAATACGGGGAGTGGGGTTCCCCGGGGTTCAGTGCGGGGAGTGGGGTTCCCCGGGGTTCAGGGCGGGGAATGGGGTTCCCCGGGGTTCAGTGCAGGGAGTGGGGTTCCCCGGGGTTCAGTGCGGGGAGTGGGGTTCCCCGGGGTTCAGTGTGGGGAGTGGGGTTCCCCGGGGTTCAGTGCGGGGAGTGGCGTTCCCCGGGGTTCAGTGCGGGGAGTGGGGTTCCCCGGGGTTCAGTGCGGGGAGTGGGGTTCCCCGGGGTTCAGTGCGGGGAGTGGGGTTCCCGGGGTTCA
Source organism: Somniosus microcephalus (assembly GCF_052327205.1). Classification (NCBI taxonomy): domain Eukaryota; kingdom Metazoa; phylum Chordata; class Chondrichthyes; order Squaliformes; family Somniosidae; genus Somniosus; species Somniosus microcephalus. The sequence continues at coordinate 126,514,644 of NC_141001.1, forward strand.
GTGTATGGAGTGGGGTTCCCCAGGGTTCAGTGTGGGGAATGGGGTTCCCCGGGGTTCAGTGCGGGGATTGGGGTTCCCCGGGGTTCAGTGTGGGGAGTGGGGTTCCCCGGGGTTCAGTGTGGGGAATGGGGTTCCCCGGGGTTCAGTGCGGGGATTGGGGTTCCCCGGGGTTCAGTGTGGGGAGTGGGGTTCCCCGGGGTTCAGTGCTGGGAGTGGGGTTCCCCGGGGTTCAGTGCGGGGAGTGGGGTTCCCCATGGTTCAGTGCGGGGAGTGGGGTTCCCCGGGGTTCAGTGCGGGGAGTCGGGTTCCCCGGGGTTCAGTGCTGGGAGTGGGGTTCCCCGGGGTTCAGTGCGGGGAGTGGGGTTCCCCGGGGTTCAGTGTGGGGAGTGGGGTTCCCCGGGGTCCAGTGCGGGGAGTGGGGTTCCCCGGGTTTCAGTGCGGGGAGTGGGGTTCCCCGGGGTTCAGGGCGGGGAATGGGGTTCCCCGGGGTTCAGTGCAGGGAGTGGGGTTCCCCGGGGTTCAGTTTGGGGAGTGGGGTTCCCCGGGGTTCAGTGCGGGGAGTCGGGTTCCCCGGGGTTCAGTGAGGGGAGTGGCGTTCCCCGGGGTTCAGTGAGGGGAGTGGGGTTCCCCGGGGTTCAGTGCGGGGAGTGGGGTTCCCCGGGGTTCAGTGCGGGGAGTGGGGTTCCCTGGGTTCAGTGTGGGGAGTGGGGTTCCCCGGGGTTCAGTGAGGGGAGTGGGGTACCCCGGGGTTCAGTGCGGGGAGTGGGGTTCCCCGGGGTTCAGTGTGGGGAGTGTGGTTCACTGGGGTTCAGTGTGGGGAGTGGGGTTCCCCGGGGTTCAGTGCGGGGAGTGTGGTTCACTGGGGTTCAGTGTGGGGAGTGTGGTTCACTGGGGTTCAGTGCGGGGAGTGGGGCTCCCCGGGATTCAGTGCGGGGAGTGGGGTTCCCCGGGGTTCAGTGCGGGGAGTGGGGTTCCCCGGGGCTCAGTGCGCGGAGTGGGGTTTCCCGGGGTTCAGTGTGGGGAGTGGGGTTCCCCGGGGTTCAGTGCGGGGAGTGTGGTTCACTGGGGTTCAGTGTGGGGAGTGCGGTTCCTCGGGGTTCAGTGCGGGGAGTGGGGTTCCCCGGGGCTCAGTGCGGGGAGTGGGGTTCCCCGGGGTTCAGTGCGGGGAGTGGGGTTCCCCGGGGCTCAGTGCGCGGAGTGGGGTTTCCCGGGGTTCAGTGTGGGGAGTGGGGTTCCCCGGGGTTCAGTGCGGGGAGTGTGGTTCACTGGGGTTCAGTGTGGGGAGTGCGGTTCCTCGGGGTTCAGTGCGGGGAGTGGGGTTCCCCGGGATTCAGTGCGGGGAGTGGGGTTCCCCGGGGTTCAGTGCGGGGAGTGGGGTTCCCCGGGGCTCAGTGCGCGGAGTGGGGTTCCCCGGGGTTCAGTGCGGGGAGTAGGGTTCCCCAGGGTTCAGTGCGGGGAGTGGGGTTCCCCGGGGCTCAGTGCGGGGAGTGGGGTTCCCCGGGGTTCAGTGCGGGGAGTGGGGTTCCCCGGGGCTCAGTGCGGGGAGTGGGGTTCCCCGGGGTTCAGTGCGGGGAGTGGGGTACCCCGGGGTTCAGTGCGGGGAGTGGGGTTCCCCAGGGTTCAGTGTGGGGAGTGGGGTTCCCCGGGGTTCAGTGCGGGGAGTGGGGTTCCCCGGGGTTCAGTGCGGAGAGTGGGGTTCCCCGGGGTTCAGTGCGGGGAGTGGGGTTCCCCGCGGTTCAGTGCGGAGAGTGGGGTTCCCCGGGGTTCAGTGTGGGGAGTGTGGTTCACTGTGGTTCAGTGTGGGGAGTGGGGTTCCCCAGGGTTCAGTGCGGGGAGTGGGGTTCCCCGGGGTTCAGTGTGGGGAGTGGGGTTCCCCGGGGTTCAGTGCGGAGAGTGGGGTTCCCCGGGGTTCAGTGCGGGGAGTGGGGTTCCCCAGGGGTCAGTGCGGGGAGTGGGGTTCCCCGGGGTTCAGTGCGGGGAGTGGGGTTCCCCGGGGTTCAGTGCGGGGAGTGGGGTTCCCCGGGGATCAGGGCGGGGAATGGGGTTTCCCGGGGTTCAGTGCAGGGAGTGGGGTTCCCCGGGGTTCAGTGTGGGGAGTGGGGTTCCCCGGGGTTCAGTGCGTGGAGTGGGGTTCACCGGGGTTCAGTGCGGGGAGTGGGGTTCCCCGTGGTTCAGTGCGGGGAGTGGGGTTCCCCGGGGTTCAGTGCGGGGAGTGGGATTCCCCGGGGTTCAGTGTGGGGAGTGGGGTTCCCCGGGGTTCAGTGCGGGGAGTGGGGTTCCCCGGGGTTCAGTGCGGGGAGTGGGGTTCCCCGGGGTTCAGTGCGGGGAGTGGGGTTCCCCAGGGTTCAGTGCGGGGAGTGGGGTTCCCCAAGGTTCAGTGTGGGGAGTGGGGTTCCCCGGGGTTCAATGAGGGGAGTGGGGTTCCCCGAAGTTCAGTGCGGAGAGTGGGGTTCCCCGGGGTACAGTGCGGGGAGTGGGGTTCCCCGGGGTTCAGTGAGGGGAGTGGCGTTCCCCGGAGTTCAGTGCGGGGAGTGGGGTTCCCCGGGGTTCAGTGCGGGGAGTGGGGTTCCCCAGGGTTCATTGCGGGGAGTGGGGTTCTGCGGGGTTCAGTGCGGGGAGTGGGGTTCTCCGGGGTTCAGTGCGGGGAGTGGGGTTCCCCGGGGTTCAGTGCGGGGAGTGGGGTTCCCCAGGGTTCAGTGCGGGGAGTGGGGTTCCCCGGGGTTCATTGCGGGGAGTGTGATTCCCCGGGGTTCAATGCGAGGAGTGGGGTTCCCCGGGGTTCAGTGCGGGGAGTGGGGTTCCCCGGGGTTCAGTGCGGGGAGTGGGGTTCCCCGGGGTTCAGTGCGGGGAGTGGGGTTCCCCGGGGTTCAGTGTGGGGAGTGGGGTTCCCCGGGGTTCAGTGCGGGGAGTGGGGTTCCCCGGGGTTCAGTGTGGGGAGTGGGGTTCCCCGGGGTTCAGTGCGGGGAGTGGGGTTCCCCGGGGTTCAGTGTGGGGAGTGGGGTTCCCCGGGGTTCATTGCGGGGAGTGTGATTCCCCGGGGTTCAGTGTGGGGAGTGGGGTTCCCCGGGGTTCAGTGTGGGGAGTGGGGTTCCCCGGGGTTCTGTGCGGGGAGTGGGGTTCCCCGGGGTTCAGTGCGGGGAGTGGGGTTCCCCAGGGTTCAGTGCGGGGAGTGGGGTTCCCCAAGGTTCAGTGCGGGGAGTGGGGTTCCCCGGGGTTCAGTGCGGGGAGTGGGGTTCCCCGGGGTTCAGTGCGGGGAGTGGGGTTCCCCGGGGTTCACTGTATGGTGTGGGTTCCCCGGGGTTCAGTGCGGGGAGTGGGGTTCCCCGGGGTTCAGTGCTGGGAGTGAGGTTCCCCAGGGTTCAGTGTGGGGAGTGGGGTTCCCCGGGGTTCAGTGCGGGGAGTGGGGTTCCCCGGGGTTCAGCGTGGGGAGTGGGGTTCCCCGGGGTTCAGTGCGGGGAGTGGGGTTCCCCGGGGTTCAGTGTGGGGAGTGGGGTTCCCCGGGGTTCAGTGCGGAGAGTGGGGTTCCCCGGGGTTCAGTGCGGGGAGTGGGGTTCCCCGGGGTTCAGTGCGGGGAGTGGGGTTCCCCGGGGTTCAGTGCGGGGAGTGGGGTTCCCCGGGATTCAATGCGGGGAGTGGGGTTCCCCGGGGTTCAGTGCGTGGAGTGGGGTTCCCCGGGATTCAATGCGGGGAGTGGGGTTCCCCGGGGTTCAGTGCGGGGAGTGGGGTTCCCCGGCGTTCAGTGCGGGGAGTGGGGTTCCCCAGGGTTCAGTGCGGGGTGTGGGACTCCCCGGGGTTCAGTGCGAGGAGTGGGGTTCCCCGGGGTTCAGTGCGGGCAATGGGGTTCCCCGGGGTTCAGTGCGGAGAGTGGGGTTCCCCGGGGTTCAGTGCGGGGAGTGGGGTTCCCCGGGGTTCAGTGCGGGGTTCCCCGGGGTTCAGTGCGGGGAGTGGGGTTCCCCGGGGTTCAGTGTGGGGAGTGGGGTTCCCCGGGGTTCAATGAGGGGAGTGGGGTTCCCCGAAGTTCAGTGCGGAGGGTGGGGTTCCCCGGGGTTCAGTGCGGGGAGTGGGGTTCCCCGGGGTTCAGTGAGGGGAGTGGGGTTCCCCGGAGTTCAGTGCGGGGAGTGGGGTTCCCCGGGGTTCAGTGCGGGGAGTGGGGTTCCCCGGGGTTCAGTGAGGGGAGTGGGGTTCCCCGGAGTACAGTGCGGGGAGTGGGGTTCCCCGGGGTTCAGTGCGGGGAGTGGGGTTCCCCAGGGTTCATTGCGGGGAGTGGGGTTCTGCGGGGTTCAGTGCGGGGAGTGGGGTTCCCCGGGGTTCAGTGCGGGGAGTGGGGTTCCCCGGGGTTCAGTGCGGGGAGTGGGGTTCCCCAGGGTTCAGTGCGGGGAGTGGGGTTCCCCGGGGTTCATTGCGGGGAGTGTGATTCCCCGGGGTTCAGTGCGAGGAGTGGGGTTCCCCGGGGTTCAGTGCGGGGAGTGGGGTTCCCCGGGGTTCATTGTGGGGAGTGGGGTTCCCCGGGGTTCAGTGCGGGGAGTGGGGTTCCCCGGGGTTCAGTGTGGGGAGTCGGTTCCCCGGGGTTCAGTGCGGAGAGTGGGGTTCCCCAGGGTTCAGTGCGGGGAGTGGGGTTCCCCGGGGTTCAGTGTATGTTTAATCTGTTTTAGTGATGTTGGTTGAGGGGTAAGTATTGGCCCCAGGACACCAGGGTGAACTCCCCTGCTCTTCTTCAAAATAGTGGCCGTGGGATCTTTTACATCCACCTGAGAGGGCAGACGGGGCCTCGGTTTAACGTCTCATCCGAAAGACTGCGCCTCTGACAGTGCGGCGCTCTCTCAGTACTGCCCCTCCGACAGTGCGGCGCTCCCTCAGTACTGTCCCTCCAACAGTGCAGCACTCCCTCAGTACTGCCCCTCCGACAGTGCAGCACTCCCTCAGTACTGCCCCTCCGACAGTGCAGCACTCCCTCAGTACTGCCCCTCCGACAGTGCGGCGCACTCTCAGTACTGCCCCTCCAACAGTTCGGCGCTCCCTCAGTACTGCCCCTCCGACAGTGCGGCGCTCCCTCAGTACTGCCCCTCCGACAGTGCGGCGCTCTCTCAGTACTGCCCCTCCGATAGTGCAGCGCACTCTCAGTACCGCCCCTCCGACAGTGCGGCGCACTCTCAGTACTGCCCCTCCGACAGTGCGGCGCTCCCTCAGTACCGCCCCTCCGACAGTGGGCGCTCTCTCAGTACTGTTCCTCTGACAGTGCAGCGCTCCCTCAGTACTGCCCCTCCGATAGTGCAGCGCACTCTCAGTACTGCCCCTCCGACAGTGCGGCGCTCTCTCAGTACTGCCCCTCCGATAGTGCAGCGCACTCTCAGTACTGCCCCTCCAACAGTGCGGCGCTCTCTCAGTACTGTCCCTCTGACAGTGCGGCGCTCCCTCAGTACTGCCCCTCCGACAGTGCGGCGCTCCCTCAGTACTGCCCCTCCGATAGTGCAGCGCACTCTCAGTACTGCCCCTCCGACAGTGCAGCATTCCCTCAGTACTGCCCCTCCGATAGTGCAGCGCACCCTCAGTACTGCCCCTCCGACAGTGCGGCACTCCCTCAGTACTGCCCCTCCGACAGTGCGGCACTCCCTCAGTACTGCACTGGAGTGTCAGCCTAGATTATGTGCTCAAGTCTGTGGAGTGGGACTTGAACCAGAGCGAAAGTGGGACCAACAAGAGCAGCGGGGATAAAAGAAGTGGGAGCAGAGGAGAGAGAGCAAAAACAATCAAGGAGTGACATCACAGGACAGCAGGTAGGTGATTGGTGGGTGAGTATTAAGGTTTTTTTTTCTCTCTAACCTAGGACAGTGGTTTAAACTAGGAGTGGGAAACTATAACGTACTGTCTTACATCTATAGCTTAACTAATTAAACTAATTAATATAACTATAAATAATCATTGAATAAAAACTTTAACTAATTAAATAAAGAAAATAAGGCCAGACTAAGATATGGCAGGGCAGGTTGTGTGTCTGGACTGCAGTCTGTGGGAGTTTGTGGACGGCGAGACTGTCCCGAGCAAACACGTCTGCAGGAGATGTCTCCGTCTCGAATCTCCCCGGCTCAGAGTCATTGAGCTGGAGGGCGAGTTGGAGATGCTCCAACACATAAGGGAGGGGGAAGAATTTCTGGACAGTTTTATTCAGAATGCAGTCACACCCCAGAGGAAAGCACAGGTTCAGGAAGGGGAGGGTGTGACTGTTAGGGAGCCGGGTAGCGGGGATTTAGGAGAGGTTGAGAAGGAAGTCCTGCAGACACTGGCCCTATCCAACGGGTACAATATACTCGCTACCTGTGAGGACAAGGAGAAAGGCTGCGGGGAGGACAGCCACAATGCAGACCAAGGCACCATGGCTCAGGAGGCTGTCCAAGGGTGGGAAGAGCAGAATAGAAATGTGGTAGTGATAGGGGACTCTATAGTTAGGGGGATAGATAGCAGCCTCTGCAGCCAAGAGCAAGCACCCCGAAGGGTGTGTTGCCTACCTGGTGCCAGGGAAGGGATACCTCATGGTGGCTGGAGAGGAACTTGGAAAGGGAGGGGGTAAATTCAGTTGTCGTGGTCCATGTTGGAACAAACGACATAGGTAGAAACAGGGAGGAGGTCCTACTGAAAGAGTATCAGGAGTTAGGCTCTAATTTGAAAAGCAGGACCTCGAGGGTCATAACCTCTGGATTATTACCCGAGCCACATGCAAATTGGCAATGAAGCAGACAGATCCGGAGAATTAACACGTGGCTAAAGGGCTGGTGTGGGGAAGAGGGGTTCCTTTTCATGGGACACTGGCACCAGTTCTGGGACAGGAAGGAGCTGTACCGATGGGACAGGCTCCACCTGAACCAGGATGGGACCCGTGTCCTAGCGGAAAGGATAAATAGGGAGTTGGCAAAGGCTTTAAACTAGTAAGATCGGGGGAGGGCTCTACAAGAAATGTAATCAGACTAAATACAAACAAAACAGGAAAAGAGAGCACAGGAAAGAATAAAGTAAGGGAGGACATTGATGGCAAGGGAATAAATAGAGTTATAGAACAGGAGTCTAAAAAGATGGTTAAACATAAAAAGTGAGAGGAAACCCTATTAAAAATGAGCTAAACTGTCTGAACAGCAATGCACACAGTGTCTGTAATAAAACAAGGGAGGT
>NC_141001.1:126522304-126540327 GCF_052327205.1 Somniosus microcephalus
GAGAGAGAGAGGGGTTCCCCGGGGCTCAGTGTGGGGAGTGGGGTTCCCCGGGGTTCAGTGCGGGGAGTGGGGTTCCCCGGGGCTCAGTGTGGGGAGTGGGGTTCCCCGGGGTTCAGTGCGGGGAGTGGGGTTCCCCGGGGTTCAGTGTGGGGAGTGGGGTTCCCCGGGGTTCAGTGCGGGGAGTGGGGTTACCCAGGGTTCAGTGCGGGGAGTGGGGTTCCCCGGGGTTCAGTGCGGGGAGTGGGGTTCCCCGGGGTTCAGTGTGGGGAGTGGGGTTACCCGGGGTTCAGTGCGGGGAGTGGGGTTCCCCGGGGTTCAGTGCGGGGAGTGGGCTTCCCCGGGGTTCAGTGCGGGCAGTGGGGTTCCCCGGGGTTCAGTGCGGGGAGTGGAGTTCCCCGGGGTTCAGTGCGGGGAGTGGGGTTCCCCGGGGTTCAGTGCGGGGAGTGGGGTTCCCCGGGGTTCAGTGCGGAGAGTGGGGTTCCCCGGGGTTCATTGCGGGCAGTGGGGTTCCCCGGGGTTCAGTGCGGGGAGTGGGGTTCCCCGGGGTTCAGTGCGGGGAGTGGGGTTCCCCAGGGTTCAGTGCGGGGAGTGGGGTTCCCCGGGGTTCAGTGCGGGGAGTGGGGTTCCCCGGGGTTCAGTGTATGGAGTGGGGTTCCCCGGGGTTCAGTGCGGGGGAGTGGGGTTCCCCGGGGTTCAGTGCGGGGAGTGGGGTTCCCCGGGGTTCAGTGCGGGGAGTGGGGTTCCCCGGGGCTCAGTGTGGGGAGTGGGGTTCCCCGGGGTTCAGTGCGGGGAGTGGGGTTCCCCGGGGCTCAGTGTGGGGAGTGGGGTTCCCCGGGGTTCAGTGCGGGGAGTGGGGTTCCCCGGGGTTCAGTGTGGGGAGTGGGGTTCCCCGGGGTTCAGTGCGGGGAGTGGGGTTACCCAGGGTTCAGTGCGGGGAGTGGGGTTCCCCGGGGTTCAGTGCGGGGAGTGGGGTTCCCCGGGGTTCAGTGTGGGGAGTGGGGTTACCCGGGGTTCAGTGCGGGGAGTGGGGTTCCCCGGGGTTCAGTGCGGGGAGTGGGCTTCCCCGGGGTTCAGTGCGGGCAGTGGGGTTCCCCGGGGTTCAGTGCGGGGAGTGGAGTTCCCCGGGGTTCAGTGCGGGGAGTGGGGTTCCCCGGGGTTCATTGCGGGGAGTGGGGTTCCCCGGGGTTCAGTGCGGGGAGTGGGGTTCCCCGGGGTTCAGTGCGGAGAGTGGGGTTCCCCGGGGTTCGGTGCGGGGAGTGGGGTTCCCCGGGGTTCAGTGCGGGGAGTGGGGTTCCCCGGGGTTCAGTGCGGGGAGTGGAGTTCCCCGGGGTTCAGTGCGGGGAGTGGGGTTCCCCGGGGTTCAGTGCGGGGAGTGGGGTTCCCCGGGGTTCAGTGCGGGGAGTGGGGTTCCCCGGGGTTCAGTGCGGGGAGTGGGGTTCCCCGGGGTTCAGTGCGGGGAGTGGGGTTCCCCGGGGTTCAGTGCGGGGAGTGGGGTTCCCCAGGGTTCAGTGCGGGCAGTGGGGTTCCCTGGGGTTCAGTGTATGGAGTGGGGTTACCCGGGGTTCAGTGCGGGGAGTGGGGTTCCCCAGGGTTCAGTGCGGGGAGTGGGGTTCCCCGGGGTTCAGTGCGGGGAGTGGGGTTCCCCGGGGTTCAGTGCGGGGAGTGGGGTTCTCCGGGGTTCAGTGTGGGGAGTCGGGTTCCCCGGGGTTTAGTGCGGGGAGTGGGATTCCCCGGGGTTCAGTGTGGGGAGTGGGGTTCCCCGGGGTTCAGTGCAGGGAGTGGGCTTCCCCGGGGTTCAGTGCGGGGAGTGGGGTTCCCCGGGGTTCAGTGTGGGGAGTGGGGTTCCCCGGGGTTCAGTGCGGGGAGTGGTGTTCCCCGAGGTTCAGTGCGGGGAGTGGTGTTCCCCGGGGTTCAGTGTGGGGAGTGGGGTTCCCCAGGGTTCAGTGAGGGGAGTGGGGTTCCCCGGGGCTCAGTGCGGGGAGTGGGGTTCCCCGGGGTTCAGTGCGGGGAGTGGGGTTCCCCAGGGTTCAGTGAGGGGAGTGGGGTTCCCCGGGGCTCAGTGCGGGGAGTGGGGTTCCCCGGGGTTCAGTGCGGGGAGTGGGGTTCCCCGGGGTTCAGTGCGGGGAGTGGGTTTCTCCGGGGCTCATTGTGGGGAGTGGGGTTCCCCGGGGTTCAGTGCGGGCAGTGGGGTTCTCTGGGGCTCATTGTGGGGAGTGGGGTTCCCCGGGGTTCAGTGCGGGGAGTGGGGTTCCCCGGGGCTCAGTGCGGGGAGTGGGGTTCCCCGGGGTTCAGTGCGGGGAGTGGGGTTCCCCGGGGTTCAGTGCGGGGAGTGGGTTTCTCCGGGGCTCATTGTGGGGAGTGGGGTTCCCCGGGGTTCAGTGCGGGGAGTGTAGTTCTCCGGGGTTCAGTGCGGGGAGTGGGGTTCCCCAGGGTCCAGTGCGGGGAGTTGGGTTCCCCGGGGTTCAGTGCAGGGAGTGGGGTTCCCCGGGGTTCAGTGCGGGGAGTGGGGTTCCCCGGGGTTCAGTGCGGGGAGTGGGGTTCCCCGGGGCTCAGTGCGGGGAGTGGGGTTCCCCGGGGTTCAGTGCGGGGAGTGTGGTTCCCCGGGGTTCAGTGTGGGGAGTGGGGTTCCCCGGGGTTCAGTGTGGGGAGTAGGGTTCCCCGGGGTTCAGTGCGGGGAGTGGGCTTCCCTGGGGTTCAGTGTGGGGAATGGGGTTCCCTGGGGTTCAGTGCGGGGAGTGGGGTTCCCCGGGGTTCAGTGCGGGGAGTGGGGTTCCCCGGGGTTCAGTGCGGGGAGTGGGGTTCCCTGGGGTTCAGTGTGGGGAATGGGGTTCCCCGGGGTTCAGTGCGGGGAGTGGGGTTCCCTGGGGTTCAGTGTGGGGAATGGGGTTCCCCGGGGCTCAGTGTGGGGAGTGGGGTTCCCCGGGGTTCAGTGTGGGGAATGGGGTTCCCCGGGGTTCAGTGTGGGTAGTGGGGTTCCCCAGGGTTCAGTGCGGGGAGTGGGGTTCCCCGGGGTTCAGTGCGGGGAGTGGGGTTCCCCGGGGTTCAGTGCGGGGAGTGGGGTTCCCCGGGGTTCAGTGCGGGGAGTGGGGTTCCCCGGGGTTCAGTGCGGGGAGTGGGGTTCCCTGGGGTTCAGTGCGGGGAGTGGGGTTCCCCGGGGTTCAGTGCGGGGAGTGGGGTTCCCCGGGGTTCAGTGCGGGGAGTGGGGTTCCCCGGGGTTCAGTGCGGGGAGTGGGGTTCCCCGGGGTTCAGTGTGGGGAGTGGGGTTCCCCGGGATTCAGTGTGGGGAGTGGGGTTCCCCGGGGTTCAGTGCGGGGAGTGGGGTTCCCCGGGGTTCAGTGCGGGGAGTGGGGTTCCCCGGGGCTCAGTGTGGGGAGTAGGGTTCCCCGGGGTTCATTGCGGGGAGTGGGGTTCCCCGGGGTTCAGTGCGGGGAGTGGGGTTCCCCGGGGTTCAGTGCGGGGAGTGGGGTTCCCCAGGGTTCAGTGCGGGGAGTGGGGTTCCCCGGGGTTCAGTGTGGGCAATGGGGTTCCCTGGGGTTCAGTGTATGGAGTGGGGTTCCCCGGGGTTCAGTGCGGGGAGTGGGGTTCCCCGGGGTTCAGTGTGGGGAGTGGGGTTCCCCGTGGCTCAGTGCGGGGAGTGGGGTTCCCCGGGATTCAATGCGGGGAGTGGGGTTCCCCGGGTTTCAGTGTGGGGAGTGGGGTTCCCCGGGGTTCATTGCGGGGAGTGGGGTTCCCCGGGGTTCAGTGCGGGGAGTGGGGTTCCCCGGGGTTCAGTGCGGGGAGTGGGGTTCCCCGGGGTTCAGTGCGGGGAGTGGGGTTCCCCGGGGTTCAGTGCGGGGAGTGGGGTTCCCCGGGGTCCAGTGCGGGGAGTGGGGTTCTCCGGGGTTCAGTGCGGGGAGTGGGGTTCCCCGGGGTTCAGTGTGGGGAGTGGGGATCCCCGGGGTTCAGTGCGGGGAGTGGGGATCCCCGGGGCTCAGTGTGGGGAGTGGGGTTCCCCGGGGCTCAGTGCGGGGAGTGGGGTTCCCCGGGGTTCAGTGCGGGGATTGGGGTTCCCCGGGGTTCAGTGCCGGGAGTGGGGTTCCCCGGGGTTCAGTGCGGGTAGTGGGGTTCCCCTGGGTACAGTGCGGGGAGTGGGATTCCCCGGGGTTCAGTGTGGGGAGTGGGGTTCCCCGGGGTTCAGTGCGGGGAGTGGGGTTCCCCGGGGTTCAGTGTGGGGAGTGGGGTTCCCCGGGGTTCAGTGTGGGGAGCGGGGTTCCCCGTGGTTCAGTGTATGGATTGGGGTTCCCCGGGGTTCAGTGTGGGGAGTGGGGTTCCCCGGGGTTCAGTGCGGGCAGTGGGGCTCCCCGGGGTTCAGTGTGGGGAGTGGGGTTCCCCGGAGTTCAGTGCGGGGAGTGGGATTCCCCGAGGTTCAGTGCGGGGAGTGGTGTTCCCCGGGGTTCAGTGTGGGGAGTGGGGTTACCCGGAGTTCAGTGCGGGGAGTGGGATTCCCCGAGGTTCAGTGCGGGGAGTGGTGTTTCCCGGGGTTCAGTGAGGGGAGTAGGGTTCCCCGGGGTTCAGTGCGGGGAGTTTGGTTCCCCGGGGTTCAGTGCGGGCAGTGGGCTTCCCCGGGGTTCAGTGCGGGGAGTGGTGTTCCCCGGGGTTCATTGTGGGGAGTGGGGTTCCCCGGGGTTCAGTGCGGGGAGTGGGGTTCCCCGGGGTTCAGTGCAGGGAGTGGGGTTCCCTGGGGTTCAGTGTGGGGAATGGGGTTCCCCGGGGTTCAGTGCGGGGAGTGGGGTTCCCCGGGGTTCAGTGCGGGGAGTGGGGTTCCCCGGGGTTCAGTGCGGGGAGTGGGGTTCCCCAAGGTTCAGTGCGGGGAGTGGTGTTCCCCGGGGTTCATTGTGGGGAGTGGGGTTCCCCGGGGTTCAGTGCGGGGAGTGGGGTTCCCTGGGGTTCAGTGTGGGGAGTGGGGTTCCCTGGGGTTCAGTGTGGGGAGTGGGGTTCCCCGGGGTTCAGTATGGGGAGTGGGGTTCTCCGGGGTTCAGTGCGGGGAGTGGGGTTCCCCGGGGTTCAGTGCGGGGAGTGGGGTTCCCCAGGGTTCAGTGCGGGGAGTGGGGTTCCCTGGGGTTCAGTGCGGGGAGTGGGGTTCCCCGGGGTTCAGTGCGGGGAGTGGGGTTCCCCGGGTTCAGTGCGGGGAGTGGGGTTCCCCTGGGTTCAGTGCGGGGAGTGGGATTCCCCGGGGTTCAGTGTGGGGAGTGGGGTTCCCCGGGGTTCAGTGCGGGAGTGGGGTTCCCTGGGGTTCAGTGTGGGGAGTGGTGTTCCCCGGGGTTCAGTGTGGGGAGTGGGGTTCCCCGGGGTTCAGTGCCGGGAGTGGGGTTACCCGGGGTTCAGTGCGGGGAGTGGGGTTCCCCGGGGTTCAGTGTGGGGAGTGGGGTTCCCCGGGGTTCAGTGCGGGGAGTGGGGTTCCCCTGGGTTCAGTGCGGGGAGTGGGATTCCCCGGGGTTCAGTGTGGGGAGTGGGGTTCCCCGGGGTTCAGTGCGGGGAGTGGGGTTCCCTGGGGTTCAGTGTGGGGAGTGGTGTTCCCCGGGGTTCAGTGTGGGGAGTGGGGTTCCCCGTGGTTCAGTGTATGGAGTGGGGTTCCCCGGGGTTCAGTGTGGGGAGTGGGGTTCCCCGGGGTTCAGTGTGGGGAGTGGGGTTCCCCGGGGTTCAGTGCGGGGAGTGGGGTTCCCCGGGTTTCAGTGCGGGGAGTGGGGTTCCCCGGGGTTCAGTGCGGGGAGTGGGGTTCCCCGGGGTTCAGTGCGGGGAGTGGGTTCCCCGGGGTTCAGTGCGGGCAGTGGGTTCCCCGGGGTTCAGTGTGGGGAGTGGGTTCCCCGGAGTTCAGTGCGGGGAGTGGGATTCCCCGAGGTTCAGTGCGGGGAGTGGTGTTCCCCGGGGTTCAGTGTGGGGAGTGGGGTTCCCCGGAGTTCAGTGCGGGGAGTGGGATTCCCCGAGGTTCAGTGCGGGGAGTGGTGTTCCCCGGGGTTCAGTGAGGGGAGTAGGGTTCCCCGGGGTTCAGTGCGGGGAGTTTGGTTCCCCGGGGTTCAGTGCGGGCAGTGGGCTTCCCCGGGGTTCAGTGTGGGGAGTGGGGTTCCCCGGGGTTCAGTGTATGGAGTGGGGTTCCCCGGGGTTCAGTGTGGGGAGTGGGGTTCCCCAGGGTTCAGTGTGGGGAGTAGGGTTCCCCGGTGTTCAGTGTGGGGAGTGGGGTTCCCCGGGGTTCAGTGCGGGCAGTGGGGTTCCCCGGGGTTCAGTGCGGGGAGTGGTGTTCCCCGGGGTTCAGTGTGGGGAGTAGGGTTCCCCGGGGTTCAGTGCGGGGAGTGGGGTTCCCCAGGGTTCAGTGCGGGGAGTGGGGTTCCCCGGGGTTCAGTGCGGGGAGTGGGGTTCCCCAGGGTTCAGTGTGGGGAGTGGGGTTCCCCGGGGTTCAGTGTATGGAGTGGGGTTCCCCGGGATTCAGTGCGGGGAGTGGGGTTCCCCGGGGTTCAGTGCGGGGAGTGGGGTTCCCCGGGGTTCAGTGCTGGGAGTGGGGTTCCCCGTGGCTCAGTGCGGGGAGTGGGGTTACCCGGGGTTCACTGTATGGAGTGGGGTTCCCCGGGGTTCAGTGCGGGGAGTGGGGTTCCCCGGGGTTCAGTGCGGGGAGTGGGGTTCCCTGGGGTTCAGTGTATGGAGTGGGGTTCCCCGGGGTTCAATGACTGGAGTGGGGATCCCCGGAGTTCAGTGCGGGGAGTGGGATTCCCCGAGGTTCAGTGCGGGGAGTGGTGTTCCCCGAGGTTCAGTGCGGGGAGTGGTGTTCCCCGGGGTTCAGTGTGGGGAGTGGGGTTCCCCAGGGTTCAGTGAGGGGAGTGGGGTTCCCCGGGGCTCAGTGCGGGGAGTGGGGTTCCCCGGGGTTCAGTGCGGGGAGTGGGGTTCTCCGGCGTTCAGTGCGGGGAGTGGGGTTCCCCAGGGTTCAGTGAGGGGAGTGGGGTTCCCCGGGGCTCAGTGCGGGGAGTGGGGTTCCCCGGGGTTCAGTGCGGGGAGTGGGGTTCCCCGGGGTTCAGTGCGGGGAGTGGGTTTCTCCGGGGCTCATTGTGGGGAGTGGGGTTCCCCGGGGTTCAGTGCGGGCAGTGGGGTTCTCTGGGGCTCATTGTGGGGAGTGGGGTTCCCCGGGGTTCAGTGCGGGGAGTGGGGTTCCCCGGGGTTCAGTGCGGGGAGTGTAGTTCTCCGGGGTTCAGTGCGGGGAGTGGGGTTCCCCAGGGTCCAGTGCGGGGAGTTGGGTTCCCCGGGGTTCAGTGCGGGGAGTGGGGTTCCCCGGGGTTCAGTGTGGGGAATGGGGTTCCCCGGGGTTCAGTGTGGGTAGTGGGGTTCCCCAGGGTTCAGTGCGGGGAGTGGGGTTCCCCGGGGTTCAGTGCGGGGAGTGGGGTTCCCCGGGGTTCAGTGCGGGGAGTGGGGTTCCCCGGGGTTCAGTGCGGGGAGTGGGGTTCCCCGGGGTTCAGTGCGGGGAGTGGGGTTCCCTGGGGTTCAGTGCGGGGAGTGGGGTTCCCCGGGGTTCAGTGCGGGGAGTGGGGTTCCCCGGGGTTCAGTGCGGGGAGTGGGGTTCCCCGGGGTTCAGTGCGGGGAGTGGGGTTCCCCGGGGTTCAGTGTGGGGAGTGGGGTTCCCCGGGATTCAGTGTGGGGAGTGGGGTTCCCCGGGGTTCAGTGCGGGGAGTGGGGTTCCCCGGGGTTCAGTGCGGGGAGTGGGGTTCCCCGGGGCTCAGTGTGGGGAGTAGGGTTCCCCGGGGTTCATTGCGGGGAGTGGGGTTCCCCAGGGTTCAGTGCGGGGAGTGGGGTTCCCCGGGGTTCAGTGTGGGCAATGGGGTTCCCTGGGGTTCAGTGTATGGAGTGGGGTTCCCCGGGGTTCAGTGCGGGGAGTGGGGTTCCCCGGGGTTCAGTGTGGGGAGTGGGGTTCCCCGTGGCTCAGTGCGGGGAGTGGGGTTCCCCGGGATTCAATGCGGGGAGTGGGGTTCCCCGGGTTTCAGTGTGGGGAGTGGGGTTCCCCGGGGTTCAGTGCGGGGAGTGGGGTTCCCCGGGGTTCAGTGCGGGGAGTGGGGTTCCCCGGGGTTCAGTGCGGGGAGTGGGGTTCCCCGGGGTTCAATGCGGGGAGTGGGGTTCCCCGGGGTTCAGTGCGGGGAGTGGGGTTCCCCGGGGTCCAGTGCGAGGAGTGGGGTTCTCCGGGGTTCAGTGCGGGGAGTGGGGTTCCCCGGGGTTCAGTGTGGGGAGTGGGGATCCCCGGGGTTCAGTGCGGGGAGTGGGGATCCCCGGGGCTCAGTGTGGGGAGTGGGGTTCCCCGGGGCTCAGTGCGGGGAGTGGGGTTCCCCGGGGTTCAGTGCGGGGATTGGGGTTCCCCGGGGTTCAGTGCCGGGAGTGGGGTTCCCCGGGGTTCAGTGCGGGTAGTGGGGTTCCCCTGGGTACAGTGCGGGGAGTGGGATTCCCCGGGGTTCAGTGTGGGGAGTGGGGTTCCCCGGGGTTCAGTGCGGGGAGTGGGGTTCCCCGGGGTTCAGTGTGGGGAGTGGGGTTCCCCGGGGTTCAGTGTGGGGAGTGGGGTTCCCCGTGGTTCAGTGTATGGATTGGGGTTCCCCGGGGTTCAGTGTGGGGAGTGGGGTTCCCCGGGGTTCAGTGCGGGCAGTGGGGCTCCCCGGGGTTCAGTGTGGGGAGTGGGGTTCCCCGGAGTTCAGTGCGGGGAGTGGGATTCCCCGAGGTTCAGTGCGGGGAGTGGTGTTCCCCGGGGTTCAGTGTGGGGAGTGGGGTTACCCGGAGTTCAGTGCGGGGAGTGGGATTCCCCGAGGTTCAGTGCGGGGAGTGGTGTTTCCCGGGGTTCAGTGAGGGGAGTAGGGTTCCCCGGGGTTCAGTGCGGGGAGTTTGGTTCCCCGGGGTTCAGTGCGGGCAGTGGGCTTCCCCGGGGTTCAGTGCGGGGAGTGGTGTTCCCCGGGGTTCATTGTGGGGAGTGGGGTTCCCCGGGGTTCAGTGCGGGGAGTGGGGTTCCCCGGGGTTCAGTGCAGGGAGTGGGGTTCCCTGGGGTTCAGTGTGGGGAATGGGGTTCCCCGGGGTTCAGTGCGGGGAGTGGGGTTCCCCGGGGTTCAGTGCGGGGAGTGGGGTTCCCCGGGGTTCAGTGCGGGTAGTGGGGTTCCCCAGGGTTCAGTGCGGGGAGTGGGGTTCCCCGGGGTTCAGTGCGGGGAGTGGGGTTCCCCGGGGTTCAGTGCGGGGAGTGGGGTTCCCTGGGGTTCAGTGCGGGGAGTGGGGTTCCCCGGGGTTCAGTGCGGGGAGTGGGGTTCCCGGGGTTCAGTGCGGGGAGTGGGGTTCCCCGGGGTTCAGTGCGGGGAGTGGGGTTCCCCGGGGTTCAGTGCGGGGAGTGGGGTTCCCCGGGGTTCAGTATGGGGAGTGGGGTTCTCCGGGGTTCATTGCGGGGAGTGGGGTTCCCCGGGGTTCAGTGCGGGGAGTGGGATTCCCCAGGGTTCAGTGCGGGGAGTGGGGTTCCCTGGGGTTCAGTGCGGGGAGTGGGGTTCCCCGGGGTTCAGTGCGGGGAGTCGGGTTCCCCGGGGTTCAGTGCGGGGAGTGGGGTTCCCCAAGGTTCAGTGCGGGGAGTGGTGTTCCCCGGGGTTCATTGTGGGGAGTGGGGTTCCCCGGGGTTCAGTGCGGGGAGTGGGGTTCCCTGGGGTTCAGTGTGGGGAGTGGGGTTCCCTGGGGTTCAGTGTGGGGAGTGGGGTTCCCCGGGGTTCAGTATGGGGAGTGGGGTTCTCCGGGGTTCAGTGCGGGGAGTGGGGTTCCCCGGGGTTCAGTGCGGGGAGTGGGGTTCCCCAGGGTTCAGTGCGGGGAGTGGGGTTCCCTGGGGTTCAGTGCGGGGAGTGGGGTTCCCCGGGGTTCAGTGCGGGGAGTGGGGTTCCCCAGGGTTCAGTGCGGGGAGTGGGGTTCTCCGGGGTTCAGTGCGGGGAGTGGGGTTCCCCGGGGTTCAGTGCGGGGAGTGGGGTTCCCCGGGGTTCAGTGCGGGGAGTGGGGTTCCCCAGGGTTCAGTGCGGGGAGTGGGGTTCCCCGGGGTTCAGTGCGGGGAGTCGGGTTCCCCGGGGTTCAGTGCGGGGAGTCGGGTTCTCCGGGGTTCAGTGCGGGGAGTGGGGTTCCCCAGGGTTCAGTGCGGGGAGTGGGGTTCCCCGGGGTTCAGTGCGGGGAGTGGGGTTCCCCGGGGTTCAGTGCGGGGAGTCGGGTTCTCCGGGGTTCAGTGCGGGGAGTGGGGTTCCCCGGGGTTCAGTGCGGGGAGTGGGGTTCCCCGGGGTTCAGTGCGGGGAGTGGGGTTCCCCGGGGTTCAGTGCGGGGAGTGGGGTTCCCCGGGGTTCAGTGCGGGGAGAGGGATTCCCCGGGGTTCAGTGCGAGGAGTGGGTTTCCCCAGGGTTCAGTGCGGGGAGTGGGGTTCCCTGGGGTTCAGTGCGGGGAGTGGGGTTCCCCGGGGTTCAGTGCGGGGAGAGGGATTCCCCGGGGTTCAGTGCGAGGAGTGGGTTTCCCCAGGGTTCAGTGCGGGGAGTGGGGTTCCCCGGGGTTCAGTGCGGGGACTGGGGTTCCCCGGGGTTCAGTGCGGGGAGTGGGGTTCCCCGGGGTTCAGTGTGGGGAGTGGGGTTCCCCGGGGTTCAGTGTGGGGAGTGGGGTTCCCCGGAGTTCAGTGCGGGGAGTGGGATTCCCCGAGGTTCAGTGCGGGGAGTGGTGTTCCCCGGGGTTCAGTGAGGGGAGTAGGGTTCCCCGGGGTTCAGTGCGGGGAGTTTGGTTCCCCGGGGTTCAGTGCGGGCAGTGGGCTTCCCCGGGGTTCAGTGTGGGGAGTGGGGTTCCCCGGGGTTCAGTGTATGGAGTGGGGTTCCCCGGGGTTCAGTGTGGGGAGTGGGGTTCCCCAGGGTTCAGTGTGGGGAGTAGGGTTCCCCGGTGTTCAGTGTGGGGAGTGGGGTTCCCCGGGGTTCAGTGCGGGCAGTGGGGTTCCCCGGGGTTCAGTGCGGGGAGTGGTGTTCCCCGGGGTTCAGTGTGGGGAGTAGGGTTCCCCGGGGTTCAGTGCGGGGAGTGGGGTTCCCCAGGGTTCAGTGCGGGGAGTGGGGTTCCCCGGGGTTCAGTGCGGGGAGTGGGGTTCCCCAGGGTTCAGTGTGGGGAGTGGGGTTCCCCGGGGTTCAGTGTGGGGAGTGGGGTTCCCCGGGATTCAGTGCGGGGAGTGGGGTTCCCCGGGGTTCAGTGCGGGGAGTGGGGTTCCCCGGGGTTCAGTGCGGGGAGTGGGGTTCCCCGGGGTTCAGTGCTGGGAGTGGGGTTCCCCGTGGCTCAGTGCGGGGAGTGGGGTTACCCGGGGTTCACTGTATGGAGTGGGGTTCCCCGGGGTTCAGTGCGGGGAGTGGGGTTCCCCGGGGTTCAGTGCGGGGAGTGGGGTTCCCTGGGGTTCAGTGTATGGAGTGGGGTTCCCCGGGGTTCAATGCGGGGAGTGGGGATCCCCGGAGTTCAGTGCGGGGAGTGGGATTCCCCGAGGTTCAGTGCGGGGAGTGGTGTTCCCCGAGGTTCAGTGCGGGGAGTGGTGTTCCCCGGGGTTCAGTGTGGGGAGTGGGGTTCCCCAGGGTTCAGTGAGGGGAGTGGGGTTCCCCGGGGCTCAGTGCGGGGAGTGGGGTTCCCCGGGGTTCAGTGCGGGGAGTGGGGTTCTCCGGGGTTCAGTGCGGGGAGTGGGGTTCCCCAGGGTTCAGTGATGGGAGTGGGGTTCCCCGGGGCTCAGTGCGGGGAGTGGGGTTCCCCGGGGTTCAGTGCGGGGAGTGGGGTTCCCCGGGGTTCAGTGCGGGGAGTGGGTTTCTCCGGGGCTCATTGTGGGGAGTGGGGTTCCCCGGGGTTCAGTGCGGGCAGTGGGGTTCTCTGGGGCTCATTGTGGGGAGTGGGGTTCCCCGGGGTTCAGTGCGGGGAGTGGGGTTCCCCGGGGTTCAGTGCGGGGAGTGTAGTTCTCCGGGGTTCAGTGCGGGGAGTGGGGTTCCCCAGGGTCCAGTGCGGGGAGTTGGGTTCCCCGGGGTTCAGTGCGGGGAGTGGGGTTCCCCGGGGTTCAGTGCGGGGAGTGGGGTTCCCCGGGGTTCAGTGCGGGGAGTGGGGTTCCCTGGGGTTCAGTGTGGGGAATGGGGTTCCCCGGGGTTCAGTGCGGGGAGTGGGGTTCCCTGGGGTTCAGTGAGGGGAATGGGGTTCCCCGGGGCTCAGTGTGGGGAGTGGGGTTCCCCGGGGTTCAGTGTGGGGAATGGGGTTCCCCGGGGTTCAGTGTGGGTAGTGGGGTTCCCCAGGGTTCAGTGCGGGGAGTGGGGTTCCCCGGGGTTCAGTGCGGGGAGTGGGGTTCCCCGGGGTTCAGTGCGGGGAGTGGGGTTCCCCGGGGTTCAGTGCGGGGAGTGGGGTTCCCCGGGGTTCAGTGCGGGGAGTGGGGTTCCCTGGGGTTCAGTGCGGGGAGTGGGGTTCCCCGGGGTTCAGTGCGGGGAGTGGGGTTCCCCGGGGTTCAGTGCGGGGAGTGGGGTTCCCCGGGGTTCAGTGCGGGGAGTGGGGTTCCCCGGGGTTCAGTGTGGGGAGTGGGGTTCCCCGGGATTCAGTGTGGGGAGTGGGGTCCCCGGGGTTCAGTGCGGGGAGTGGGGTTCCCCGGGGTTCAGTGCGGGGAGTGGGGTTCCCCGGGGCTCAGTGTGGGGAGTAGGGTTCCCCGGGGTTCATTGCGGGGAGTGGGGTTCCCCGGGGTTCAGTGCGGGGAGTGGGGTTCCCCGGGGTTCAGTGCGGGGAGTGGGGTTCCCCAGGGTTCAGTGCGGGGAGTGGGGTTCCCCGGGGTTCAGTGTGGGCAATGGGGTTCCCTGGGGTTCAGTGTATGGAGTGGGGTTCCCCGGGGTTCAGTGCGGGGAGTGGGGTTCCCCGGGGTTCAGTGTGGGGAGTGGGGTTCCCCGTGGCTCAGTGCGGGGAGTGGGGTTCCCCGGGATTCAATGCGGGGAGTGGGGTTCCCCGGGTTTCAGTGTGGGGAGTGGGGTTCCCCGGGGTTCAGTGCGGGGAGTGGGGTTCCCCGGGGTTCAGTGCGGGGAGTGGGGTTCCCCGGGGTTCAGTGCGGGGAGTGGGGTTCCCCGGGGTTCAGTGCGGGGAGTGGGGTTCCCCGGGGTTCAGTGCGGGGAGTGGGGTTCCCCAGGGTCCAGTGCGGGGAGTGGGGTTCTCCGGGGTTCAGTGCGGGGAGTGGGGTTCCCCGGGGTTCAGTGTGGGGAGTGGGGATCCCCGGGGTTCAGTGCGGGGAGTGGGGATCCCCGGGGCTCAGTGTGGGGAGTGGGGTTCCCCGGGGCTCAGTGCGGGGAGTGGGGTTCCCCGGGGTTCAGTGCGGGGATTGGGGTTCCCCGGGGTTCAGTGCCGGGAGTGGGGTTCCCCGGGGTTCAGTGCGGGTAGTGGGGTTCCCCTGGGTACAGTGCGGGGAGTGGGATTCCCCGGGGTTCAGTGTGGGGAGTGGGGTTCCCCGGTGTTCAGTGCGGGGAGTGGGGTTCCCCGGGGTTCAGTGTGGGGAGTGGGGTTCCCCGGGGTTCAGTGTGGGGAGTGGGGTTCCCCGTGGTTCAGTGTATGGATTGGGGTTCCCCGGGGTTCAGTGTGGGGAGTGGGATTCCCCGGGGTTCAGTGTGGGGAGTGGGGTTCCCCGGGGTTCAGTGCGGGGAGTGGGGTTCCCCGGGGTTCAGTGCGGGGAGTGGGGTTCCCCAGGGTTCAGTGCGGGGAGTGGGGTTCCCCAAGGTTCAGTGTGGGGAGTGGGGTTCCCCGGGGTTCAGTGCGGGGAGTGGGGTTCCCCGGGGTTCAGTGCGGGGAGTGGGGTTCCCCAGGGTTCAGTGCGGGGAGTGGGGTTCCCCGGGGTTCAGTGCGGGGAGTGGGGTTCCCCGGGGTTCAGTGCGGGGAGTGGGGTTCCCCGGGGTTCAGTGCGGGGAGTGGGGTTCCCTGGAGTTCAGTGTATGGAGTGGGGTTCCCCGGGGTTCAGTGCGGGGAGTGGGGTTCCCCGGGGTTCAGTGCGGAGAGTGGGGTTCCCCGGGGTTCGGTGCGGGGAGTGGGGTTCCCCGGGGTTCAGTGCGGGGAGTGGGGTTCCCCGGGGTTCAGTGCGGGGAGTGGAGTTCCCCGGGGTTCAGTGCGGGGAGTGGGGTTCCCCGGGGTTCATTGCGGGGAGTGGGGTTCCCCGGGGTTCAGTGCGGGGAGTGGGGTTCCCCGGGGTTCAGTGCGGAGAGTGGGGTTCCCCGGGGTTCGGTGCGGGGAGTGGGGTTCCCCGGGGTTCAGTGCGGGGAGTGGGGTTCCCCGGGGTTCAGTGCGGGGAGTGGAGTTCCCCGGGGTTCAGTGCAGGGAGTGGGGTTCCCCGGGGTTCATTGCGGGGAGTGGGGTTCCCCGGGGTTCAGTGCGGGGAGTGGGGTTCCCCGGGGTTCAGTGTGGGGAGTGGGGTTCCCCAGGGTTCAGTGCGGGGAGTGGGGTTCCCCGGGGTTCAGTGCGGGGAGTGGGGTTCCCCGGGGTTCAGTGCGGGGAGTGGGGTTCCCCGGGGTTCAGTGCGGGGAGTGGGGTTCCCCGGGGTTCAGTGCGGGGAGTGGGGTTCCCCGGGGTTCAGTGCGGGGAGTGGGGTTCCCCGGGGTTCAGTGCGGGGAGTGGGGTTCCCCGGGGTTCAGTGTGGGGAGTGGTGTTCCCCGGGGTTCAGTGCGGGGAGTGGGGTTCCCCGGGGTTCAGTGCGGGGAGTGGGGTTCCCCGGGGCTCAGTGTGGGGAGTGGGGTTCCCCGGGGTTCAGTGCGGGGAGTGGGGTTCCCCGGGGTTCAGTGTGGGGAGTGGGGTTCCCCGGGGTTCAGTGCGGGGAGTGGGGTTACCCGGGGTTCAGTGCGGGGAGTGGGGTTCCCCGGGGTTCAGTGCGGGGAGTGGGGTTCCCCGGGGCTCAGTGTGGGGAGTGGGGTTCCCTGGGGTTCAGTGTGGGGAGTGGGGTTCCCCGGGGTTCAGTGTATGGAGTGGGGTTCCCCGGGGTTCAATGCGGGGAGTGGGGTTCCCCGGGGTGCAGTGTATGGAGTGGGGTTCTCCGGGGTTCAGTGCGGGGAGTAGGGTTCCCCGGGGTTCAGTGCGGGGAGTGGGGTTCCCCGGGGTTCAGTGCGGGGAGTGGGGTTCCCCGGGGTTCAGTGCGGGGAGTGGGGTTCCCCGGGGTTCAGTGCGGGGAGTGGGGTTCCCCGGGGTTCAGTGTGGGGAGTGGGGTTCCCCGGGGTTCAGTGTGGGGAGTGGGGTTACCCGGGGTTCAGTGCGGGGAGTGGGGTTCCCCGGGGTTCAGTGCGGGGAGTGGGATTCCCCGGGGTTCAGTGCGGGGAGTGGGGTTACCCGGGGTTCAGTGCGGGGAGTGGGGTTCCCCGGGGTTCAGTGCGGGGAGTGGGGTTCCCCGGGGTTCAGTGCGGGGAGTGGGGTTCCCCGGGGTTCAGTGCGGGGAGTGGGGTTCCCCGGGGTTCAGTGTGGGGAGTGGGGTTCCCCGGGGTTCAGTGCGGGGAGTGGGATTCCCCGGGGTTCAGTGCGGGGAGTGGGGTTCCCCGGGGTTCAGTGCGGGGAGTGGGGTTCCCCGGGGTTCAGTGTGGGGAGTGGGGTTCCCCGGGGTTCAGTGCGGGGAGTGGGGTTCCCCGGGGTTCAGTGTGGGGAGTGGGGTTCCCCGGGGTTCAGTGCGGGGAGTGGGATTCCCCGAGGTTCAGTGTGGGGAGTGGGGTTCCCCGGGGTTCAGTGTGGGGAGTGGGATTCCCTGGGGTTCAGTGAGGGGAGTGGGGTTCCACGGGGTTCAGTGTGGGGAGTGGGGTTCCCCAAGGTTCAGTGTGGGGAGTGGGGTTCCCCGGGGTTCAGTGCGGGGAGTGGGGTTCCCCGGGGTTCAGTGTGGGGAGTGGGGTTCCCCGGGGTTCAGTGCGGGGAGTGGGGTTCCCTGGGGTTCAGTGTATGGAGTCAGGTTCCCCGGGGTTCAGTGCGGGGAGTGGGGTTCCCCGGGGTTCAGTGCGGGGAGTGGGGTTCCCCGGGGTTCAGTGCGGGGAGTGGGGTTCCCCGGGGTTCGGTGCGGGGAGTGGGGTTCCCCGGGGTTCAGTGCGGGGAGTGGGGTTCCCCGGGGTTCAGTGCGGGGAGTGGGGTTCCCCGGGGTTCAGTGCGGGGAGTGGGGTTCCCCGGGGTTCAGTGTGGGGAGTGGGGTTCCCCGGGGTTCAGTGTGGGGAGTGGGGTTACCCGGGGTTCAGTGCGGGGAGTGGGGTTCCCCGGGGTTCAGTGCGGGCAGTGGGGTTCCCTGGGGTTCAGTGTATGGAGTGGGGTTACCCGGGGTTCAGTGCGGGGAGTGGGGTTCCCCAGGGTTCAGTGCGGGGAGTGGGGTTCCCCGGGGTTCAGTGCGGGGAGTGGGGTTCCCCGGGGTTCATTGCGGGGAGTGGGGTTCTCCGGGGTTCAGTGTGGGGAGTCGGGT
This sequence comes from Somniosus microcephalus, assembly GCF_052327205.1. Taxonomy (NCBI): domain Eukaryota; kingdom Metazoa; phylum Chordata; class Chondrichthyes; order Squaliformes; family Somniosidae; genus Somniosus; species Somniosus microcephalus. The sequence goes on from NC_141001.1 coordinate 126,538,728, forward strand.
TCCCCGGGGTTCAGTGCGGGGAGTGGGGTTCCCCGGGGTTCAGTGCGGGGAGTGGGGTTCCCCGGGGTTCAGTGTGGGGAGTGGAGTTCCCCGGGGTTCAGTGCGGGGAGTGGGATTCCCCGAGGTTCAGTGTGGGGAGTGGGGTTCCCCGGGGTTCAGTGTGGGGAGTGGGATTCCCTGGGGTTCAGTGAGGGGAGTGGGGTTCCCCGGGGTTCAGTGTGGGGAGTGGGGTTCCCCGGGGTTCAGTGTGGGGAGTGGGGTTCCCCGGGGTTCAGTGCGGGGAGTGGGGTTCCCCGGGGTTCAGTGTGGGTAGTGGGGTTCCCCGGGGTTCAGTGCGGGTAGTGGGGTTCCCCGGGGTTCAGTGCGGAGAGTGGGGTTCCCCGGGGTTCGGTGCGGGGAGTGGGGTTCCCCGGGGTTCAGTGCGGGGAGTGTGGATCCCCGGGGTTCAGTGCGGGGAGTGGGGTTCCCCGGGGTTCAGTGCGGGCAGTGGGGTTCCCCGGGGTTCAGTGTGGGGAGTGGGGTTCCCTGGGGTTCAGTGCGGGGAGTGGGCTTCAACGGGGTTCAGTGTGGGGAGTGGGCTTCCCCGGGGTTCAGTGCGGGGAGTGGGGTTCCCCGGGGTTCAGTGCGGGCAGTGGGGTTCCCCGGGGTTCAGTGTGGGGAGTGGGGTTACCCGGGGTTCAGTGCGGGGAGTGGGGTTCCCCGGGGTTCAGTGCGGGCAGTGGGGTTCCCTGGGGTTCAGTGTATGGAGTGGGGTTACCCGGGGTTCAGTGCGGGGAGTGGGGTTACCCGGGGTTCAGTGCGGGGAGTGGGGTTCCCCGGGGTTCAGTGCGGGGAGTGGGGTTCCCCGGGGCTCAGTGTGGGGAGTGGGGTTCCCTGGGGTTCAGTGTGGGGAGTGGGGTTCCCCGGGGTTCAGTGTATGGAGTGGGGTTCCCCGGGGTTCAATGCGGGGAGTGGGGTTCCCCGGGGTGCAGTGTATGGAGTGGGGTTCTCCGGGGTTCAGTGCGGGGAGTAGGGTTCCCCGGGGTTCAGTGCGGGGAGTGGGGTTCCCCGGGGTTCAGTGCGGGGAGTGGGGTTCCCCGGGGTTCAGTGCGGGGAGTGGGGTTCCCCGGGGTTCAGTGCGGGGAGTGGGGTTCCCCGGGGTTCAGTGTGGGGAGTGGGGTTCCCCGGGGTTCAGTGTGGGGAGTGGGGTTACCCGGGGTTCAGTGCGGGGAGTGGGGTTCCCCGGGGTTCAGTGCGGGGAGTGGGATTCCCCGGGGTTCAGTGCGGGGAGTGGGGTTACCCGGGGTTCAGTGCGGGGAGTGGGGTTCCCCGGGGTTCAGTGCGGGGAGTGGGGTTCCCCGGGGTTCAGTGCGGGGAGTGGGGTTCCCCGGGGTTCAGTGCGGGGAGTGGGGTTCCCCGGGGTTCAGTGTGGGGAGTGGGGTTCCCCGGGGTTCAGTGCGGGGAGTGGGATTCCCCGGGGTTCAGTGCGGGGAGTGGGGTTCCCCGGGGTTCAGTGCGGGGAGTGGGGTTCCCCGGGGTTCAGTGTGGGGAGTGGGGTTCCCCGGGGTTCAGTGCGGGGAGTGGGGTTCCCCGGGGTTCAGTGTGGGGAGTGGGGTTCCCC
>NC_141001.1:126540827-126565673 GCF_052327205.1 Somniosus microcephalus
CCCCGGGGTTCAGTGCGGGGAGTGGAGTTCCCCCGGGGTTCAGTGCGGGCAGTGGGGTTCCCCGGGGTTCAGTGTGGGGAGTAGGGTTCCCCGGGGTTCAGTGCGGGGAGTGGAGTTCCCCGGGGTTCAGTGCGGGCAGTGGGGGTTCCCGGGGTTCAGTGCGGGGAGTGGGGTCCCGGTCAGCGGGGAGTGGGGTTCCCCGGGGGTTCAGTGCGGGGAGTGGGGTTCCCCGGTGTTCAGTGCAGGGAGCGGGGTTCCCCGGGGTTCAGTGCGGGGAGTGGGGTTCCCAGGGGTTCAGTGCGGGGAGTGGGGTTCCCCGGGGTTCAGTGTGGCGGAGTAGGGTTCCCCGGGGTTCAGAGCGTGGAGTGGGGTTCCCCGGGGTTCAGTGCGGGGAGTGGGGTTCCCCGGGGTTCATTGCGGGGAGTGGGGTTCCCCGGGGTTCAGTGCGGGGAGTGGGTTCCCCGGGGTTCAGTGCGGGGAGTGGGGTTCCCAGGGTTCAGTGCGGGGAGTGGGGTTCCCCGGGGTTCAGTGTGGGGAGTGGGGTTCCCCGGGGTTCAGTGCAGGGAGTGGGCTTCCCCGGGGTTCAGTGCGGGGAGTGGGGTTCCCCAGGGTTCAGTGCGGGGAGTGGGGTTCCCCGGGGTTCACTGTATGGAGTGGGGTTCTCCGGGGTTCACTGCGGGGAGTGGGGTTCCCCGGGGTTCAGTGCGGGGAGTGGGGTTCCCCAGGGTTCAGTGCGGGGAGTGGGGTTCCCCGGGGTTCACTGTATGGAGTGGGGTTCTCCGGGGTTCAGTGCGGGGAGTAGGGTTCCCGGGGTTCAGTGCGGGGAGTGGAGTTCCCCGGGGTTCAGTGCGGGCAGTGGGGTTCCCCGGGGTTCAGTGTGGGGAGTAGGGTTCCCCGGGGTTCAGTGCGGGGAGTGGAGTTCCCCGGGGTTCAGTGCGGGCAGTGGGGTTCCCCGGGTTCAGTGCGGGCAGTGGGGTTCCCCGGGGTTCAGTGTGGGGAGTAGGGTTCCCCGGGGTCAGTGCGGGGAGTGGAGTTCCCCGGGGTTCAGTGCGGGCAGTGGGGTTCCCCGGGGTTCAGTGCGGGGAGTGGGGTTCCCCGGGGTTCAGTGCGGGGAGTGGGGTTCCCCGGGGTTCAGTGCGGGGAGTGGGGTTCCCCGGTGTTCAGTGCAGGGAGCGGGGTTCCCCGGGTTCAGTGCGGGGAGTGGGGTTCCCAGGGGTTCAGTGCGGGGAGTGGGGTTCCCCGGGGTTCAGTGCGGGGAGTGGGGTTCCCCGGGGTTCAGTGTGGGGAGTGGGGTTCCCCAGGGTTCAGTGCGTGGAGTGGGTTCCCCGGGGTTCAGTGCGGGGAGTGGGTTCTCCGGGGTTCAGTGCGGGGAGTGGGGTTCCCCGGGGTTCAGTGCGGGGAGTGGGGTTCCCCGGGGTTCAGTGTATGGAGTGGGGTTACCCGGGGTTCAGTGTGGGGAGTGGGGTTCCCCGGGGTTCAGTGCGGGGAGTGGGGTTACCCGGGGTTCAGTGCGGGGAGTGGGGTTCCCCGGGGCTCAGTTTGGGGAGTGGGGTTCCCCGGGGTTCAGTGCGGGGAGTGGGGTTCCCCGTGGCTCAGTGCGGGGAGTGGGGTTCCCCGGGGTTCAGTGCGGGGAGTGGGGTTCCCCGGGGCTCAGTTTGGGGAGTGGGGTTCCCCGGGGTTCAGTGTGGGGAGTGGGGTTCTCCGGGGTTCAGTGCGGGGAGTAGCGTTCCCCGGGGTTCAGTGTGGGGAGTGGGGTTCCCCGGGGTTCAGTGCGGGGAGTGGGGTTCCCCGGGGTTAAGTGTGGGGAGTGGGGGTTCTCCGGGGTTCAGTGCGGGGAGTGGGGTTCCCGGGGTTCAGTGCGGGAGTGGGGTTCCCCTGGGTTCAGTGCGGGGAGTGGGATTCCCCGGGGTTCAGTGCGGGGAGTGGGGTTCCCCAGGGTTCAGTGCGGGGAGTGGGGTTCCCCGGGGTTCAGTGCGGGGAGTGGGGTTCCCCAGGGTTCAGTGCGGGGAGTGGGGTTCCCCGGGGTTCAGTGCGGGGAGTGGGGTTCCCCGGGGTTCAGTGTGGGGAGTGGGGTTCCCCGGGGTTCAGTGTGGGGAGTGGGTTCCCCTGGGTTCAGTGCGGGGAGTGGGATTCCCCGGGGTTCAGTGCGGGGAGTGGGGTTCCCCAGGGTTCAGTGCGGGAGTGGGGTTCCCCGGGGTTCAGTGCGGGAGTGGGGTTCCCCGGGATTCAGTGCGGGGAGTGGGGTTCACCGGGGTTCAGTGCGGGGAGTGGGGTTCCCCGGGGTTCAGTGTGGAGAGTGGGGTTTTCCGGGTTCAGTGTGGGGAGTGGGGTTCCCCGGGGTTCAATGCGGGGAGTGGGGTTCCCCGGGTTCAGTGTGGGGTTCCCCGGGTTAAGTGCGGGGAGTGGGGTTCCCCGGGGTTCAGTGAGGGGAGTGGGGTTCCCCGGAGTTCAGTGCGGAGAGTGGGGTTCCCCGGGGTTCAGTGCGTGGGAGTGGGGGTAACCGGGGTTCAGTGCGGGAGTGGGGTTCCCGGGGTTCAGTGCGGGGAGTGGGGTTCCCCAGGGTTTCAGTGCGGGGAGTGGGGTTCCCCGGGGTTCAGTGCGGGGAGTGGGGTTCCCCGGGGTTCACTGTATGGAGAGGGGTCTCCGGGGTTCAGTGTAATGGTGTGGGTTCCCCGGGGTTCAGTGCGGGGAGTGGGGTTCCCCGGGGTTCATTGCGGGGAGTGTGATTCCCCGGGGTTCAGTGCGAGGAGTGGGGTTCCCCGGGGTTCAGTGCGGGAGTGGGGTTCCCCGGGGTTCAGTGCGGGGAGTGGGGTTCCCCAGGGTTCAGTGCGGGGAGTGGGGTTCCCCAAGGTTCAGTGCGGGGAGTGGGGTTCCCCGGGGTTCACTGTATGGAGTGGGGTTCTCCGGGGTTCAGTGTAATGGTGTGGGTTCCCCGGGGTTCAGTGCGGGGAGTGGGGTTCCCCGGGGTTCAGTGCTGGGAGTGGGGTTCCCCAGGGTTCAGTGTGGGGAGTGGGGTTCCCCGGGGTTCAGTGCGGGGAGTGGGGTTCCCCGGGGTTCAGTGTGGGGAGTGGGGTTCCCCGGGGTTCAGTGTGGGGAGTGGGGTTCCCCGGGGTTCAGTGCGGAGAGTGGGGTTCCCCGGGGTTCAGTGCGGGGAGTGGGGTTCCCCGGGGTTCAGTGTGGGGAGTGGGGTTCCCCGGGGTTCAGTGCGGAGAGTGGGATTCCCCGGGGTTCAGTGCGGGGAGTGGGGTTCCCTGGGGTTCAGTGCGGGGAGTGGGGTTCCCCGGGGTTCAATGCGGGGAGTGGGGTTCCCCGGGGTTCAGTGCGGGGAGTGGGGTTCCCCGGGGTTCAGTGCGTGGAGTGGGGTTCCCCGGGGTTCAGTGCGGGGAGTGGGGTTCCCCGGGGTTCAGTGCGGGGTGTGGGGTTCCCCGGGGTTCAGTGCTGGGAGTGGGGTTCCCCGTGGCTCAGTGCGGGGAGTGGGGTTCCCCGGGATTCAATGCGGGGAGTGGGGTTCCCCGGGTTTCAGTGTGGGGAGTGGGGTTCCCCGGGGTTCAGTGCGGGGAGTGGGATTCCCCGGGGTTCAGTGTATGGAGTGGGGTTCTCCGGGGTTCAGTGCGGGGAGTGGGGTTCCCCAGGGTTCAGTGTGGGGAGTGGGGTTCCCCGGGGTTCAGTGTGGGGAGTGGGGTTCCCCGGGGTTTAGTGCGGGGAGTGGGGTTCCCCGGGGTTCAGTGTGGGGAGTGGGGTTCCCCGGGGTTCAGTGCCGGGAGTGGGATTCCCCGGGGTTCAGGGCGGGGAGTGGGGTTCCCCTGGGTTCAGTGCGGGGAGTGGGATTCCCCGGGGTTCAGTGTGGGGAGTGGGGTTCCCCAGGGTTCAGTGCGGGGAGTGGGGTTCCCCGGGGTTCAGTGTGGGGAGTGGGGTTCCCCGGGGTTCAGTGCGGGGAGTGGGATTCCCCGGGGTTCAGTGTGGGGAGTGGGGTTCCCCGGGGTTCAGTGCGGGGATTGGGATTCCCCGGGGTTCAGTGCGGGCAGTGGGGTTCCCCGGGGTTCAGTGTGGGGAGTGGAGTTCCCCGGGGTTCAGTGTGGGGAGTGGGGTTCCCCGGGGTTCAGTGCGGGGAGTGGAGTTCCCCGGGGTTCAGTGTGGGGAGTAGGGTTCCCCGGGGTTCAGTGCGGGGAGTGGGGTTCACCAGGGTTCAGTGCGGGTAGTGGGGTTCCCCGGGGTTCAGTGTGGGGAGTGGGGTTCCCCATGGTTCAGTGCGGGGAGTGTAGTTCCCCGGGGTTCAGTGCGGGGAGTGGGGTTCCCCGGGGTTCAGTGTGCGGAGTGGGGTTCCCCGGGGCTCAGTGCGGGGAGTGGGGTTCCCCGGGGTTCAGTGCGGGGAGTGGGATTCCCCGGGGTTCAGTGTATGGAGTGGGGTTCCCCGGGGTTCAGTGCGGGGAGTGGGGTTCCCCGGGGTTCAGTGTGGGGAGTGGGGTTCCCCAGGGTTCAGTGCGGGGAATGGGGTTCCCCGGAGTTCAGTGCGGGGAGTGGGGTTCCCCGGGGTTCAGTGCGGGGAGTGGGATTCCCCGGGGTTCAGTGTGGGGAGTGGGGTTCCCCAGGGTTCAGTGCGGGGAATGGGGTTCCCCGGGGCTCAGTGCGGGGAGTGGGGTTCCCCGGGGTTCAGTGCGGGGAGTGGGATTCCCCGGGGTTCAGTGTATGGAGTGGGGTTCCCCGGGGTTCAGTGCGGGGAGTGGGGTTCCCCGGGGTTCAGTGTGGGGAGTGGGGTTCCCCAGGGTTCAGTGCGGGGAATGGGGTTCCCCGGGGTTCAGTGCGGGCAGTGGGGTTCCCCGGGGTTCAGTGTGGGGAGTGGGGTTCCCCGGGGTTCAGTGCGGGGAGTGGGGTTCCCCAGGGTTCAGTGTGGGGAGTGGGGTTCCCCGGGGTTCAGTGCGGGCAGTGGGGTTCCCCGAGGTTCAGTGCGGGGAGTGGGGTTCCCCGGGGTTCAGTGCGGGCAGTGGGGTTCCCCGGGGTTCAGTGTGGGGAGTAGGGTTCCCCGGGGTTCAGTGCGGGGAGTGGAGTTCCCCGGGGTTCAGTGCGGGCAGTGGGGTTCCCCAGGGTTCAGTGTGGGGAGTGGGGTTCCCCGGGGTTCAGTGCGGGCAGTGGGGTTCCCCGGGGTTCAGTGTGGGGAGTAGGGTTCCCCGGGGTTCAGTGCGGGGAGTGGAGTTCCCCGGGGTTCAGTGCGGGGAGTGGGGTTCCCCGGGGTTCAGTGCGGGCAGTGGGGTTCCCCGGGGTTCAGTGTGGGGAGTAGGGTTCCCCGGGGTTCAGTGCGGGGAGTGGAGTTCCCCGGGGTTCAGTGCGGGCAGTGGGGTTCCCCGGGGTTCAGTGTGGGGAGTAGGGTTCCCCGGGGTTCAGTGCGGGGAGTGGAGTTCCCCGGGGTTCAGTGCGGGCAGTGGGGTTCCCCGGGGTTCAGTGCGGGGAGTGGGGTTCCCCGGGGTTCAGTGCGGGGAGTGGGGTTCCCCGGGGTTCAGTGCGGGGAGTGGGGTTCCCCGGTGTTCAGTGCAGGGAGCGGGGTTCCCCGGGGTTCAGTGCGGGGAGTGGGGTTCCCAGGGGTTCAGTGCGGGGAGTGGGGTTCCCCGGGGTTCAGTGTGGGGAGTAGGGTTCCCCGGGGTTCAGAGCGTGGAGTGGGGTTCCCCGGGGTTCAGTGCGGGGAGTGGGGTTCCCCGGGGTTCATTGCGGGGAGTGGGGTTCCCCGGGGTTCAGTGCGGGGAGTGGGTTCCCCGGGGTTCAGTGCGGGGAGTGGGGTTCCCCAGGGTTCAGTGCGGGGAGTGGGGTTCCCCGGGGTTCAGTGTGGGGAGTGGGGTTCCCCGGGGTTCAGTGCAGGGAGTGGGCTTCCCCGGGGTTCAGTGCGGGGAGTGGGGTTCCCCAGGGTTCAGTGCGGGGAGTGGGGTTCCCCGGGGTTCACTGTATGGAGTGGGGTTCTCCGGGGTTCACTGCGGGGAGTGGGGTTCCCCGGGGTTCAGTGCGGGGAGTGGGGTTCCCCAGGGTTCAGTGCGGGGAGTGGGGTTCCCCGGGGTTCACTGTATGGAGTGGGGTTCTCCGGGGTTCAGTGCGGGGAGTAGGGTTCCCCGGGGTTCAGTGCGGGGAGTGGAGTTCCCCGGGGTTCAGTGCGGGCAGTGGGGTTCCCCGGGGTTCAGTGTGGGGAGTAGGGTTCCCCGGGGTTCAGTGCGGGGAGTGGAGTTCCCCGGGGTTCAGTGCGGGCAGTGGGGTTCCCCGGGGTTCAGTGCGGGCAGTGGGGTTCCCCGGGGTTCAGTGTGGGGAGTAGGGTTCCCCGGGGTTCAGTGCGGGGAGTGGAGTTCCCCGGGTTCAGTGCGGGCAGTGGGGTTCCCCGGGTTCAGTGCGGGGAGTGGGGTTCCCCGGGGTTCAGTGCGGGGAGTGGGGTTCCCCGGGGTTCAGTGCGGGGAGTGGGGTTCCCCGGTGTTCAGTGCAGGGAGCGGGGTTCCCCGGGGTTCAGTGCGGGGAGTGGGGTTCCCAGGGGTTCAGTGCGGGGAGTGGGGTTCCCCGGGGTTCAGTGCGGGGAGTGGGGTTCCCCGGGGTTCAGTGTGGGGAGTGGGGTTCCCCAGGGTTCAGTGCGTGGAGTGGGGTTCCCCGGGGTTCAGTGCGGGAGTGGGGTTCTCCGGGTTCAGTGCGGGGAGTGGGTTCCCCGGGGTTCAGTGCGGGGAGTGGGGTTCCCCGGGGTTCAGTGTATGGAGTGGGTTACCCGGGGTTCAGTGTGGGGAGTGGGGTTCCCCGGGGTTCAGTGCGGGGAGTGGGGTTCCCCGTGGCTCAGTGCGGGGAGTGGGGTTCCCCGGGGTCAGTGCGGGGAGTGGGGTTCCCCGGGGCTCAGTTTGGGGAGTGGGGTTCCCCGGGGTTCAGTGTGGGAGTGGGGTTCTCCGGGGTTCAGTGCGGGGAGTAGCGTTCCCCGGGGTACAGCTGTGGGGAGTGGGGTTCCCCGGGGTTCAGTGCGGGGAGTGGGGTTCCCCGGGGTTCAGTGCGGGGAGTGGGTTCCCGGGGTTCAGTGCGGGAGTGGGGTTCTCCGGGGTTCAGTGCGGGGAGTAGCGTTCCCCGGGGTTCAGTGTGGGAGTGGTGGGTTCCCCGGGGTTCAGTGCGGGAGTGGGGTTCCCCGGGGTTCAGTGCGGGGAGTGGGGTTCCCCGGGGTTCAGTGCGGGGAGTGGGGTTCCCCGGGGTTCAGTGTGGGGAGTGGGTTCCCCGGGGTTCAGTGTGGGGAGTGGGGTTCCCCGGGGTTAAGTGTGGGGAGTGGGGTTCTCCGGGGTTCAGTGCGGGGAGTGGGGTTCCCCGGGGTTCAGTGCGGGGAGTGGGGTTCCCCTGGGTTCAGTGCGGGGAGTGGGATTCCCCGGGGTTCAGTGCGGGGAGTGGGGTTCCCCAGGGTTCAGTGCGGGGAGTGGGGTTCCCCGGGGTTCAGTGCGGGGAGTGGGGTTCCCCAGGGTTCAGTGCGGGGAGTGGGGTTCCCCGGGGTTCAGTGCGGGGAGTGGGGTTCCCCGGGGTTCAGTGTGGGGAGTGGGGTTCCCCGGGGTTCAGTGTGGGGAGTGGGGTTCCCCTGGGTTCAGTGCGGGGAGTGGGATTCCCCGGGGTTCAGTGCGAGAGTGGTGGGTTCCCCAGGGTTCAGTGCGGGGAGTGGGGTTCCCCGGGGTTCAGTGCGGGGAGTGGGGTTCCCCGGGGTTCAGTGCGGGGAGTGGGGTTCCCCGGGGTTCAGTGCGGGGAGTGGGTTCCCCGGGGTTCAGTGCGGGGAGTGGGGTTCCCCGGGGGTTCAGTGTGGGGAGTGGGGCTCCCCGGGGTTCAGTGCGGGGAGTGGGATTCCCCGGGTTCAGTGTATGGAGTGGGGTTCCCCGGGTTCTCGTGCGGGGAGTGGGGTACCCCGGGGTTCAGTGCGGGGAGTGTGGTTCCCCGGGGTTACAGTGTGGGGAGTGGGGTTCCCGGGGTTCAGTGTGGGGAGTGGGGTTCCCCGGGGTTCAGTGCGGGGAGTGGGATTCCCCGGGGTTCAGTGCGGGAGTAGGGTTCCCCGGGGTTCAGTGCGGGGAGTGGGGTTCCCCAGGGTTCAGTGCGGGGAGTGGGGTTCCCCGGGGTTCAGTGCGGGGAGTCGGGTTCCCCGGGGTTCAGTGCGGGGAGTGGGGTTCCCCGGGGTTCAGTGTGGGGAGTGGGGTTCCCCGGGGTTCAGTGCGGGGAGTAGGGTTCCCCGGGGTTCAGTGCGGGGAGTGGGGTTCCCCGGGGTTCAGTGCGGGGAGTCGGGTTCCCCGGGGTTCAGTGCGGGGAGTGGGGTTCCCCGGGGTTCAGTGCGGGGAGTGGGGTTCTCCGGGGTTCAGTGCGGGGAGTGGGGTTCCCCGGGGTTCAGTGCGGGGAGTGGGGTTCCCCGGGGTTCAGTGCGGAGAGTGGGGTACCCCGGGGTTCAGTGTGGGGAGTGGGGTTCCCCGGGATTCAGTGCGGGGAGTGGGGTTCCCCGGGGTTCAGTGCGGGGAGTGGGGTTCCCCGAGGTTCAGTGTGGGGAGTGGGGTTCCCCGGGGTTCAGTGCGGGGAGTGGGGGTTCCCCGGGGTTCAGTGCTGGGTGTGGGGTTCCCCGGGGTTCAGTGCGGGGAGTGGGGTTCCCTGGGGTTCAGTGTATGGAGTGGGGTTCCCCGGGATTCAATGCGGGAGTGGATTTCCCCGGGGTTCAGTACGGGGATTGGGGTTCCCGGGTTCAGTGCGGGGAGTGGGGTTCTCCGGGGTTCAGTGCGGGAGTGGGGTTCCCCAGGTTCAATGCGGTGAGTGGGGTTCCCCGGGGTTCAGTGCGTGGAGTGGGGTTCCCCAGGGTTCAGTGCGGGGAGTGGGGTTCCCCGGGGTTCAGTGTGGGGAGTGGGGTTCCCCGGGGTTCAGTGTGGGGAGTGGGGTTCCCCGGGGTTCAGTGCAGGGAGTGGGCTTCCCCGGGGTTCAGTGCGTGGAGTGGGGTTCCCCGGGGTTCATTGTGGGGAGTGGGGTTCCCCGGGGTTCAGTGCGGGGAGTGGTGTTCCCCAAGGTTCAGTGCGGGGAGTGGGGTTCCCCGGGGTTCATTGTGGGGAGTGGGGTTCCCCGGGGTTCAGTGCGGGGAGTCGGGTTCCCCGGGGTTCAGTGCGGGGAGTGGGGTTCCCCGGGGTTCATTGTGGGGAGTGGGGTTCCCCGGGGTTCAGTGCGGGGAGTGTGGTTCCCCGGGGTTCAGTGCGGGGAGTGGGGTTCCCCGGGGCTCAGTGTGGGGAGTGTGGTTCCCCGGGGTTCAGTGCGGGGAGTGGGGTTCCCCGGGGCTCAGTGTGGGGACTGGGTTCCCCGGGGTTCAGTGCGGGGAGTGGGGTTCCCCGGGGTTCAGTGCGGGGAGTGGGGTTCCCCGGGGTTCAGTGCGGGGAGTCGGGTTCCCCGGGGTTCAGTGCGGGGAGTGGGGTTCCCCGGGGTTCAGTGCGGGGAGTAGGGTTCCCCGGGGCTCAGTGTGGGGAGTGGGGTTCCCCGGGGTTCAGTGCGGAGAGTGGGGTTCCCCGGGGTTCAGTGCGGGGAGTGGGGTTCCCCGGGGTTCAGTGCGGGTAGTGGGGTTCCCCGGGGATCAGTGCAGGGAGTGGGGTTCCCCGGGGTTCAGTGCGGGGAGTGGGGTTCCCCGGGGTTCAGTGCGGGGAGTGGGGTTCCCCAGGGTTCATTGTGGGAAGTGGGCTTCCCCGGGGTTCAGTGCGGGGAGTAGGGTTCCCCGGGGTTCAGTGCGGGGAGTGGGATTCCCCGGGGTTCAGTGTGGGGAGTGGGGTTCCCCGGGGTTCAGTGCGGGGAGTGGGGTTCCCCGGGGTTCAGTGGATGGAGTGGGGATCCCCGGGGTTCAGTGTGGGGAGTGGGGTTCCCCGGGGTTCAGTGGATGGAGTGGGGATCCCCGGGGTTCAGTGCGGGGAGTGGGGTTCCCCGGGGTTCAGTGCGGGGAGTGGGGTTCCCTGGGGTTCAGTGTGGGGAGTGGGGTTCCCCGGGGTTCAGTGTGGGGAGTGGGGTTCCCCGGGGTTCAGTGCGGGGAGTAGGGTTCCCCGGGGTTCAGTGCGGGGAGTGGGGTTCCCCGGGGTTCAGTGGATGGAGTGGGGATCCCCGGGGTTCAGTGTGGGGAGTGGGGTTCCCCGGGGTTCAGTGGATGGAGTGGGGATCCCCGGGGTTCAGTGCGGGGAGTGGGGTTCCCCGGGGTTCAGTGCGGGGAGTGGGGTTCCCTGGGGTTCAGTGCGGGTAGTGGGGTTCCCCGGGGATCAGTGCAGGGAGTGGGGTTCCCCGGGGTTCAGTGCGGGGAGTGGGGTTCCCCGGGGTTCAGTGCGGGGAGTGGGGTTCCCCAGGGTTCATTGTGGGAATTGGGCTTCCCCGGGGTTCAGTGCGGGGAGTAGGGTTCCCCGGGGTTCAGTGCGGGGAGTGGGATTCCCCGGGGTTCAGATCGGGGAGTGGGGTTCCCCGTGGCTCAGTGCGGGGAGTGGGGTTCCCCGGGGTTCAGTGCGGGGAGTGGGGATCCCCGGGGTTCAGTGTGGGGAGTGGGGTTCCCCGGGGTTCAGTGCGGGGAGGGGGGTTCCCCGGGGTTCAGTGCGGGGAGTGGGGTTCCCTGGGGTTCAGTGCGGGGAGTAGGGTTCCCCGGGGTTCAGTGCGGGGAGTGGGATTCCCCGGGGTTCAGTGCGGGGAGTGGTGTTCCCCGGGGTTCAGTGTGGGGAGTGGGGTACCCCGGGGTTCAGTGCGGGGAGTGGGGTTCCCCGGGGTTCAGTGTGGGGAGTGTGGTTCACTGGGGTTCAGTGTGGGGAGTGGGGTTCCCCGGGGTTCAGTGCGGGGAGTGTCGTTCACTGGGGTTCAGTGTGGGGAGTGTGGTTCACTGGGGTTCAGTGCGGGGAGTGGGGCTCCCCGGGATTCAGTGCGGGGAGTGGGGTTCCCCGGGGTTCAGTGCGGGGAGTGGGGTTCCCCGGGGCTCAGTGCGCGGAGTGGGGTTTCCCGGGGTTCAGTGTGGGGAGTGGGGTTCCCCGGGGTTCAGTGCGGGGAGTGTGGTTCACTGGGGTTCAGTGTGGGGAGTGCGGTTCCTCGGGGTTCAGTGCGGGGAGTGGGGTTCCCCGGGGCTCAGTGCGGGGAGTGGTGTTCCCCGGGGTTCAGTGCGGGGAGTGGTGTTCCCCGGGGCTCAGTGCGCGGAGTGGGGTTTCCCGGGGTTCAGTGTGGGGAGTGGGGTTCCCCGGGGTTCAGTGCGGGGAGTGTGGTTCACTGGGGTTCAGTGTGGGGAGTGCGGTTCCTCGGGGTTCAGTGCGGGGAGTGGGGTTCCCCGGGATTCAGTGCGGGGAGTGGGGTTCCCCGGGGTTCAATGCGGGGAGTGGGGTTCCCCGGGGCTCAGTGCGCGGAGTGGGGTTCCCCGGGGTTCAGTGCGGGGAGTAGGGTTCCCCAGGGTTCAGTGCGGGGAGTGGGGTTCCCCGGGGCTCAGTGCGGGGAGTGGGGTTCCCCGGGGTTCAGTGCGGGGAGTGGGGTTCCCCGGGGCTCAGTGCGGGGAGTGGGGTTCCCCGGGGTTCAGTGCGGGGAGTGGGGTACCCCGGGGTTCAGTGCGGGGAGTGGGGTTCCCCAGGGTTCAGTGTGGGGAGTGGGGTTCCCCGGGGTTCAGTGCGGGGAGTGGGGTTCCCCGGGGTTCAGTGCGGAGAGTGGGGTTCCCCGGGGTTCAGTGCGGGGAGTGGGGTTCCCCGCGGTTCAGTGCGGAGAGTGGGGTTCCCCGGGGTTCAGTGTGGGGAGTGTGGTTCACTGTGGTTCAGTGTGGGGAGTGGGGTTCCCCAGGGTTCAGTGCGGGGAGTGGGGTTCCCCGGGGTTCAGTGTGGGGAGTGGGGTTCCCCGGGGTTCAGTGCGGAGAGTGGGGTTCCCCGGGGTTCAGTGCGGGGAGTGGGGTTCCCCAGGGGTCAGTGCGGGGAGTGGGGTTCCCCGGGGTTCAGTGCGGGGAGTGGGGTTCCCCGGGGTTCAGTGCGGGGAGTGGGGTTCCCCGGGGATCAGGGCGGGGAATGGGGTTTCCCGGGGTTCAGTGCAGGGAGTGGGGTTCCCCGGGGTTCAGTGTGGGGAGTGGGGTTCCCCGGGGTTCAGTGCGTGGAGTGGGGTTCACCGGGGTTCAGTGCGGGGAGTGGGGTTCCCCGTGGTTCAGTGCGGGGAGTGGGGTTCCCCGGGGTTCAGTGCGGGGAGTGGGATTCCCCGGGGTTCAGTGTGGGGAGTGGGGTTCCCCGGGGTTCAGTGCGGGGATTGGGGTTCCTCGGGGTTCAGTGCGGGGATTGGGATTCCCCGGGGTTCAGTGTGGGGAGTGGGGTTCCCCGGGGTTCAGTGCGGGGAGTGGGGTTCCCCGGGATTCAGTGCAGGGAGTGGGGTTCACCGGGGTTCAGTGCGGGGAGTGGGGTTCCCCGGGGTTCAGTGCGGGGAGTGGGGTTCCCCGGGGTTCAGTGCGCGGAGTGGGGTTTCCCGGGGTTCAGTGCGGTGAGTCGGGTTCCCCGGGGTTCAGTGTGGAGAGTGGGGTTTTCCGGGGTTCAGTGTGGGGAGTGGTGTTCCCCGGGGTTCAGTGCGGGGAGTGGGATTCCCCGGGGTTCAGTGTGGGGAGTGGGGTTCCCCGGGGTTCAGTGCGGGGAGTGGGGTTCCCCGGGATTCAGTGCGGGGAGTGGGGTTCACCGGGGTTCAGTGCGGGGAGTGGGGTTCACCGGGGTTCAGTGTGGGGAGTGGGGTTCCCCGGGGTTCAGTGTGGAGAGTGGGGTTTTCCGGGGTTCAGTGTGGGGAGTGGGGTTCCCCGGGGTTCAATGCGGGGAGTGGGGTTCCCCGGGGTTCAGTGTGGGGTTCCCCGGGGTTCAGTGCGGGGAGTGGGGTTCCCCGGGGTTCAATGAGGGGAGTGGGGTTCCCCGGAGTTCAGTGCGGAGAGTGGGGTTCCCCGGGGTTCAGTGCGGGGAGTGGGGTTCCCCGGGGTTCAGTGAGGGGAGTGGGGTTCCCCGGAGTTCAGTGCGGGGAGTGGGGTTCCCCGGGGTTCAGTGCGGGGAGTGGGGTTCCCCAGGGTTCATTGCGGGGAGTGGGGTTCTGCGGGGTTCAGTGCGGGGAGTGGGGTTCTCCGGGGTTCAGTGCGGGGAGTGGGGTTCCCCGGGGTTCAGTGCGGGGAGTGGGGTTCCCCAGGGTTCAGTGCGGGGAGTGGGGTTCCCCGGGGTTCATTGCGGGGAGTGTGATTCCCCGGGGTTCAGTGCGAGGAGTGGGGTTCCCCGGGGTTCAGTGCGGGGAGTGGGGTTCCCCGGGGTTCAGTGCGGGGAGTGGGGTTCCCCGGGGTTCAGTGCGGGGAGTGGGGTTCCCCGGGGTTCAGTGCGGGGAGTGGGGTTCCCCGGGGTTCAGTGCGGGGAGTGGGGTTCCCCAGGGTTCAGTGCGGGGAGTGGGGTTCCCCGGGGTTCATTGCGGGGAGTGTGATTCCCCGGGGTTCAGTGCGAGGAGTGGGGTTCCCCGGGGTTCAGTGCGGGGAGTGGGGTTCCCCGGGGTTCAGTGCGGGGAGTGGGGTTCCCCGGGGTTCAGTGTGGGGAGTGGGGTTCCCCGGGGTTCAGTGCGGGGAGTGGGGTTCCCCGGGGTTCAGTGTGGGGAGTGGGGTTCCCCGGGGTTCATTGCGGGGAGTGTGATTCCCCGGGGTTCAGTGCGGGGAGTGGGGTTCCCCGGGGTTCAGTGCGGGGAGTGGGGTTCCCCGGGGTTCAGTGCGGGGAGTGGGGTTCCCCAGGGTTCAGTGCGGGGAGTGGGGTTCCCCGGGGTTCAGTGCGGGGAGTGGGGTTCCCCGGGGTTCAGTGCGGGGAGTGGGGTTCCCCGGGGTTCACTGTATGGTGTGGGTTCCCCGGGGTTCAGTGCGGGGAGTGGGGTTCCCCGGGGTTCAGTGCTGGGAGTGGGGTTCCCCAGGGTTCAGTGTGGGGAGTGGGGTTCCCCGGGGTTCAGTGCGGGGAGTGGGGTTCCCCGGGGTTCAGTGCGGGGAGTGGGGTTCCCCGGGGTTCAGTGCGGGGAGTGGGGTTCCCCAGGGTTCAGTTGCGGGGAGTGGGGTTCCCAAGGTTCAGTGCGGGGAGTGGGGTTCCCCGGGGTTCAGTGCGGGGAGTGGGGTTCCCCGGGGTTCAGTGCGGGGAGTGGGGTTCCCCGGGGTTCACTGTATGGTGTGGGTTCCCCGGGGTTCAGTGCGGGGAGTGGGGTTCCCCGGGGTTCAGTGCTGGGAGTGGGGTTCCCCAGGGTTCAGTGTGGGGAGTGGGGTTCCCCGGGTTCAGTGCGGGGAGTGGGGTTCCCCGGGGTTCAGTGCGGGAGTGGGGTTCCCCGGGGTTCAGTGCGGGGAGTGGGGTTCCCCGGGGTTCAGTGCGGGGAGTGGGGTTCCCCGGGATTCAATGCGGGGAGTGGGGTTCCCCGGGGTTCAGTGCGTGGAGTGGGGTTCCCCGGGATTCAATGCGGGGAGTGGGGTTCCCCGGGGTTCAGTGCGGGGAGTGGGGTTCTCCGGGTTCAGTGCGGGGAGTGGGGTTCCCCGGGGTTCAGTGCGGGAGTGGGGTTCCCCGGCGTTCAGTGCGGGGAGTGGGGTTCCCCAGGGTTCAGTGCGGGGTGTGGGACTCCCCGGGGTTCAGTGCGAGGAGTGGAGTTCCCCGGGGTTCAGTGCGGGCAATGGGGTTCCCCGGGGTTCAGTGCGGAGAGTGGGGTTCCCCGGGGTTCAGTGCGGGGAGTGGGGTTCCCCGGGGTTCAGTGCTGGGAGTGGGGTTCCCCGTGGCTCAGTGCGGGGAGTGGGGTTCCCCGGGATTCAATGCGGGGAGTGGGGTTCCCCGGGTTTCAGTGTGGGGAGTGGGGTTCCCCGGGGTTCAGTGCGGGGAGTGGGGTTCCCCGGGGTTCAGTGTATGGAGTGGGGTTCTCCGGGGTTCAGTGCGGGAGTGGTGTTCCCCGGGGTTTAGTGCGGGGAGTGGGGTTCCCCGGGGTTCAGTGTGGGGAGTGGGGTTCCCCGGGGTTCAGTGCCGGGAGTGGATTCCCCGGGGTTCAGGGCGGGGAGTGGGGTTCCCCTGGGTTCAGTGCGGGGAGTGGGGTTCCCCGGGGTTCAGGGCGGGGAGTGGGGTTCCCCTGGGTTCAGTGCGGGGAGTGGGGTTCCCCGGGGTTCAGTGTGGGGAGTGGGGTTCCCCGGGGTTCAGTGCGGGGAGTGGGATTCCCCGGGGTTCAGTGTGGGAGTGGGGTTCCCCGGGGTTCAGTGCGGGGAGTGGGGTTCCCCGGGGTTCAGTGCGGGGAGTGGGGTTCCCCAGGGTTCAGTGCGGGGAGTGGGGTTCCCCGGGGTTCAGTGTGGGGAGTGGGGTTCCCCGGAGTTCAGTGCGGGGAGTGGGATTCCCCGAGGTTCAGTGCGGGGAGTGGGGTTCCCCGGGGTTCAGTGCGGGCAGTGGGGTTCCCCGGGGTTCAGTGTGGGGAGTAGGGTTCCCCGGTGTTCAGTGTGGGGAGTGGGGTTCCCCGGGGTTCAGTGCGGGCAGTGGGGTTCCCCGGGGTTCAGTGCGGGAGTAGGGTTCCCCGGGGTTCAGTGCGGGGAGTGGGGTTCACCAGGGTTCAGTGCGGGTAGTGGGGTTCCCCGGGGTTCAGTGCGGGGAGTGGGATTCCCCGAGGTTCAGTGCGGGGAGTGGGGTTCCCCGGGGTTCAGTGCGGGCAGTGGGGTTCCCCGGGGTTCAGTGTGGGGAGTAGGGTTCCCCGGTGTTCAGTGTGGGGAGTGGGTTCCCCGGGGTTCAGTGCGGGCATGGGGTTCCCCGGGGTTCAGTGCGGGGAGTAGGGTTCCCCGGGGTTCAGTGCGGGGAGTGGGGTTCACCAGGGTTCAGTGCGGGTAGTGGGGTTCCCCGGGGTTCAGTGCGGGGGAGTGGGGTTCCCCATGGTTCAGTGCGGGTGTGGGGTTCCCCATGGTTCAGTGCGGGGAGTGTAGTTCCCCGGGGTTCAGTGCGGGGAGTGGGGTTCCCCGGGGTTCAGTGTGCGGAGTGGGGTTCCCCGGGGCTCAGTGCGGGGAGTGGGGTTCCCCGGGGGTTCAGTGCGGGGAGTGGGGTTCCCCATGGTTCAGTGCGGGGAGTGGGGTTTCCCCGGGGTTCAGTGCGGGAGTGGGTTCCCGGGGTTCAGTGCTGGGAGTGGGGTTCTCCGGGGTTCAGTGCGGGGAGTGGGGTTCCCCGGGTTCAGTGCGGGGAGTGGGATTCCCCGGGCTTCAGTGGAGGGAGTGGGGTTCTCCGGGGTTCAGTGCGGGGAGTGGGGTTCTCCGGGGTTCAGTGCGGGGAGTAGCGTTCCCGGGGTTCAGTGTGGGGAGTGGGGTTCCCCGGGGTTCAGTGCGGGGAGTGGGGTTCCCCGGGGTTCAGTGCGGGGAGTGGGGTTCCCGGGGTTCAGTGTGGGGAGTGTGGTTCACTGGGGTTCAGTGTGGGGAGTGGGGTGCACTGGGGTTCAGTGCGGGGAGTGGGGTTCCCCGGGGTTCAGTGTGGGAGTGGGGTTCCCCGGGGCTCAGTTGTGGGGAGTGTGGTTCACTGGGGTTCAGTGTGGGGAGTGGGTTCACTGGGGTTCAGTGCGGGGAGTGGGGTTCCCGGGGTTCAGTGCGGGGAGTGGGGTTCCCTGGGTTCAGTGCGGGGAGTGGGATTCCCCGGGGTTCAGTGCGGGGAGTGGGGTTCCCCGGGGTTCAGTGTGGGGAGTGGGGTTCACTGGGGTTCAGTGCGGGGAGTGGGGTTCCCCGGGGTTCAGTGCGGGGAGTGGGGTTCACTGGGGTTCAGTGCGGGGAGTGGGGTTCCCGGGGTTCAGTGCGGGGAGTGGGATTCCCCGGGGTTCAGTGTGGGGAGTGGGGTTCCCCGGGGTTCAGTGCGGGGAGTGGGTTCCCCGGGGTTCAGTGTGGGGAGTAGGGTTCCCCGGGTTCAGTGCGGGGAGTGGGGTTCCCGGGGTTCAGTGTGGGGAGTGGGGTTCCCCAGGGTTCAGTGCGGGGAATGGGTTCCCCGGAGTTCAGTGTGGGGAGTGGGGTTCCCCGGGGTTCAGTGCGGGGAGTAGGGTTCCCCGGGGTTCAGTGCGGGGAGTGGGGTTCCCAGGGGTTCAGTGCGGGGAGTGGGTTCCCCGGGGTTCAGTGCGGGGAGTGGGGTTCCCCGGGTTCAGTGTGGGGAGTGGGGTTCCCCGGGATTCAGTGCGGGGAGTGGGGTTCCCTGGGGTTCAGTGCGGGGAGTGGGGTTCCCCGGGGTTCAGTGTGGGGAGTGGGGTTCCCGGGGTTCAGTGCGGGGAGTGGGGTTCCCCGGTGTTCAGTGCTGGGAGTGGGGTTCCCCGTGGCTCAGTGCGGGGCGTGGGGTTCCCTGGGGTTCAGTGTGGGGAGTGGGGTTCCCCGGGGTTCAGTGTGGGGAATGGGGTTCCCCGGGGTTCAGTGCGGGGAGTGGGGTTCCCCGGGGTTCAGTGTATGGAGTGGGGTTCCCGGGGTTCAGTGTGGGGAGTGGGGTTCCCCGGGGTTCAGGGCGGGGAATGGGGTTCCCCGGGGTTCAGTGCAGGGAGTGGGGTTCCCCGGGGTCAGTGTGGGGGAGTGGGGTTCCCCGGGGTTCAGTGTGGGGAGTGGGGTTCCCCGGGGTTCAGTGCGGGGAGTGGGGTTCCCCGGGGTTCAGTGTGGGAGTGGGGTTCCGGGGTTCAGTGTGGGGAGTGGGGTTCCGGGGTTCAGTGCGGGGAGTGGGGTTCCCCGGGGTTCAGTGCGGGGAGTGGGGTTCCCGGGGTTCAGTGGCGGGAGAGTGGGGTTCCACGGGGTTCAGTGCGGGGAGTGGGGTTCCCCGGGGTTCAGTGCGGGGAGTCGGGTTCCCCGGGGTTCAGTGCTGGGAGTGGGGTTCCCCGGGGTTCAGTGCGGGGAGTGGGGTTCCCCGGGGTTCAGTGCGGGGAGTGGGGTTCCCCAGGGTTCAGTGCGGGGAGTGGGGTTCCCCGGGGTTCAGGGCGGGGAGTGGGGTTCCCCGGGGTTCAGTGCGGGGAGTGGGGTTCCCCGGGGTTCAGTGCGGGGAGTGGGGTTCCCCCGGGTTCAGGGCGTGGAATGGGGTTCCCCGGGGTTCAGTGCGGGGTGTGGGGTTCCCCGGGGTTCAGTGCGGGGAGTGGGGTTCCCCGGGGTTCAGTGCGGGGAGTGGGGTTCCCCGGGGTTCAGTGCGGGGAGTGTGGTTCACTGGGGTTCAGTGTGGGAGTGCAGTTCCCCAGGGTTCAGTGCGGGGAGTGGGGTTCCCCGGGGCTCAGTGCGGGGAGTGGGGGTTCCCCGGGGTTCAGTGCGGGGAGTGGGTTCCCCGGGGCTCAGTGCGGGGAGTGGGGTTCCCCGGGGTTCAGTGCGGGAGTGGGGTACCCCGGGGTTCAGTGCGGGGAGTGGGGGTTCCCAGGGTTCAGTGTGGGGAGTGGGGTTCCCCGGGGTTCAGTGCGGGGAGTGGGGTTTCCCCGGGGTTCAGTGCGGAGAGTGGGGTTCCCCGGGGTTCAGTGCGGGGAGTGGGGTTCCCCGCGGTTCAGTGCGGAGAGAGTGGGGTTCCCGGGGTTCAGTGTGGGGAGTGTGGTTCACCGTGGTTCAGTGTGGGGAGTGGGTTCCCCAGGGTTCAGTGCGGGGAGTGGGGTTCCCCGGGGTTCAGTGTGGGGAGTGGGGTTCCCCCGGGGTTCAGTGCGGAGAGTGGGGTTCCCCGGGGTTCAGTGCGGGGAGTGGGGTTCCCCAGGGGTCAGTGCGGGGAGTGGGGTTCCCCGGGGTTCAGTGCGGGGAGTGGGGTTCCCCGGGGTTCAGTGCGGGGAGTGGGGTTCCCTCGGGGATCAGGGCGGGGAATGGGGTTCCCCGGGGTTCAGTGCAGGGAGTGGGGTTCCCCGGGGTTCAGTGTGGGGAGTGGGGTTCCCCGGGGTTCAGTGCGGGGGAGTGGGGTTCCCCGTGGTTCAGTGCGGGTGTGGGGTTCCCCATGGTTCAGTGCGGGGAGTGGGATTCCCCGGGGTTCAGTGTGGGGAGTGGGTTTCCCCGGGGTTCAGTGCGGGGATTGGGGTTCCCCGGGGTTCAGTGCGGGGATTGGGATTCCCCGGGGTTCAGTGTGGGGAGTGGGGTCCCCGGGGTTCAGTGCGGGGATGGGGTTCCCCGGGATTCAGTGCGGGGAGTGGGGTTCCCCGGGGTTCAGTGCGGGGAGTGGGGTTCCCCGGGGTTCAGTGCGGGGAGTGGGGTTCCCCGGGGTTCAGTGCGGGGAGTGGGGTTCCCCGGGGTTCAGTGCGCGGAGTGGGACCCTGTGCGGTGAGTCGGGTTCCCCGGGGTTCAGTGTGGAGAGCGGGGTTTTCCGGGGTTCAGTGTGGGGAGTGGTGTTCCCCGGGGTTCAGTGCGGGGAGTGGGATTCCCCGGGGTTCAGTGCGGGGAGTGGGGTTCCCCAGGGTTCAGTGCGGGGAGTGGGGTTCCCCGGGGTTCAGTGCGGGGAGTGGGGTTCCCCGGGGTTCAGTGTGGGGAGTAGCGTTCCCCGGGGATCAGTGTGGGGAGTGGGGTTCCCCGGGGTTCAGTGCGGGGAGTAGGGTTCCCCGGGTTCAGTGCGGGGAGTGGGGTTCCCCGGGGTCAGTGTGGGGAGCAGCGTTCCCCGGGGTTCAGTGTGGGGAGTGGGGTTCCCCGGGGTTCAGTGAGGGGAGTGGGGTTCCCCGGAGTTCAGTGCGGAGAGTGGGGTTCCCCGGGGTTCAGTGCGTGGAGTGGGGGTAACCGGGGTTCAGTGCGGGGAGTGGGGTTCCCCGGGGTTCAGTGCGGGGAGTGGGTTCCCCAGGGTTCAGTGCGGGGAGTGGGGTTCCCCGGGGTTCAGTGCGGGGAGTGGGGTTCCCCGGGGTTCAGTGTGGGGAGTAGCGTTCCCCGGGGATCAGTGTGGGGAGTGGGGTTCCCCGGGGTTCAGTGCGGGGAGTAGGGTTCCCCGGGGTTCAGTGCGGGGAGTGGGGTTCCCCGGGGTTCAGTGTGGGGAGTAGCGTTCCCCGGGGTTCAGTGTGGGAGTGGGGGTTCCCCGGGGTTCAGTGCGGGGAGTAGGGTTCCCCGGGGTTCAGTGCGGGGAGTGGGGTTCCCAGGGGTTCAGTGCGGGGAGTGGGGTTCCCCGGGGTTCAGTGCGGGGAGTCGGGTTCCCCGGGGTTCAGTGCTGGGAGTGGGGTTCCCCGGGGTTCAGTGCGGGGAGTGGGGTTCCCCGGGGTTCAGTGCGGGGAGTGGGGTTCCCCGGGGTTCAGTGCGGGGAGTGGGTTCCCCGGGGTTCAGGGCGGGGAGTGGGGTTCCCCGGGGTTCAGTGCGGGGAGTGGGGTTCCCCGGGGTTCAGTGCGGGGAGTGGGGTTCCCCGGGGTTCAGGGCGGGAATGGGGTTCCCCGGGGTTCAGTGCGGGGAGTGGGGTTCCCCGGGGTTCAGTGCGGGGAGTGGGGTTCCCCGGGGTTCAGTGCGGGGAGTGGGGTTCCCCGGGGTTCAGTGCGGGGAGTGGGATTCCCCGGGGTTCAGTGCGGGGAGTGGGGTTCCCCGGGGTTCAGTGCGGGGAGTGGGGTTCCCCGGGGTTCAGTGCGGGGAGTGGGTTCCCCGGGTTCAGGGCGGGGAATGGGGTTCCCCGGGGTTCAGTGCAGGGAGTGGGGTTCCCCGGGGTTCAGTTTGGGGAGTGGGGTTCCCCGGGGTTCAGTGCGGGGAATGGGGTTCCCCGGGGTTCAGGGCGGGGAATGGGGTTCCCCGGGGTTCAGTGCGGGGAGTGGGTTCCCAGGGGTTCAGTGCGGGGAGTGGGGTTCCCCGGGTTCAGTGCGGGGAGTCGGGTTCCCCGGGGTTCAGTGCTGGGAGTGGGGTTCCCCGGGGTTCAGTGCGGGGAGTGGGGTTCCCCGGGGTTCAGTGCGGGGAGTGGGGTTCCCCGGGGTTCAGTGCGGGGAGTGGGGTTCCCCGGGGTTCAGTGCGGGGAGTGGGGTTCCCCGGGGTTCAGGGCGGGGAGTGGGGTTCCCCGGGGTTCAGTGCGGGGAGTGGGGGTTCCCCGGGGTTCAGTGCGGGGAGTGGGGTTCCCCGGGGTTCAGGGCGGGGAATGGGGTTCCCCGGGGTTCAGTGCGGGGAGTGGGGTTCCCCGGGGTTCAGTGCGGGGAGTGGGGTTCCCCGGGGTTCAGTGCGGGGAGTGGGTTCCCCGGGGTTCAGTGCGGGGAGTGGGATTCCCCGGGGTTCAGTGCGGGGAGTGGGGTTCCCCGGGGTTCAGTGCGGGGAGTGGGGTTCCCCGGGGTTCAGTGCGGGGAGTGGGGTTCCCCGGGGTTCAGGGCGGGGAATGGGGTTCCCCGGGGTTCAGTGCAGGGAGTGGGGTTCCCCGGGGTTCAGTTTGGGGAGTGGGGTTCCCCGGGGTTCAGTGCGGGGAATGGGGTTCCCCGGGGTTCAGGGCGGGGAATGGGGTTTCCCCGGGGTTCAGTGCAGGGAGTGGGGTTCCCCGGGGTTCAGTTTGGGGAGTCGGGTTCCCCGGGGTTCAGTGAGGGGAGTGACGTTCCCCGGGGTTCAGTGAGGGGAGTGGGGTTCCCCGGGTTCAGTGCGGGGGAGTGGGGTTCCCCGGGGCTCAGTGCGGGGAGTGGGGTTTCCCGGGGTTCAGTGCGGGGAGTGTGGTTCACTGGGGTTCAGTGTGGGGAGTGCGGTTCCTCGGGGTTCAGTGCGGGGTGTGGGGTTCCCCGGGATTCAGTGCGGGGAGTGGGTTCCCCGGGGTTCAGTGCGGGGAGTGGGGTTCCCCGGGGCTCAGTGCGCGGAGTGGGGTTCCCCGGGGTTCAGTGCGGGGAGTAGGGTTCCCCAGGGTTCAGTGCGGGGAGTGGGGTTCCCCGGGGTTCAGTGCGGGGAGTGGGGTTCCCGGGTGTTCAGTGCGGGGAGTGGGGTTCCCCGGTGTTCAGTGCGGGGAGTGGGGTTCCCCGGTGGCTCTAGTGCGGGGAGTGGGGTTCCCCGGGGTTCAGTGCGGGGAGTGGGGTTCCCCGGGGCTCAGTGCGGGGAGTGGGGTTCCCCGGGGTTCAGTGCGGGGAGTGGGGTACCCCGGGGTTCAGTGCGGGGAGTGGGGTTCCCCAGGGTTCAGTGTGGGGAGTGGGGTTCCCCGGGGTTCAGTGCGGGGAGTGGGGTTCCCCGGGGTTCAGTGCGGAGAGTGGGGTTCCCCGGGGTTCAGTGCGGGAGTGGGGTTCCCCGCGGTTCAGTGCGGAGAGTGGGGTTCCCCGGGGTTCAGTGTGGGAGTGTGGTTCACTGTGGTTCAGTGTGGGGAGTGGGGTTCCCCAGGGTTCAGTGCGGGGAGTGGGGTTCCCCGGGGTTCAGTGTGGGGAGTGGGGTTCCCCGGGGTTCAGTGCGGAGAGTGGGGTTCCCCGGGGTTCAGTGCGGGGAGTGGGGTTCCCCAGGGGTCAGTGCGGGGAGTGGGGTTCCCCGGGGTTCAGTGCGGGGAGTGGGGTTCCCCGGGGTTCAGTGCGGGGAGTGGGGTTCCCCGGGGATCAGGGCGGGGAATGGGGTTCCCCGGGGTTCAGTGCAGGGAGTGGGGTTCCCCGGGGTTCAGTGTGGGGAGTGGGGTTCCCCGGGGTTCAGTGCGGGGAGTGGGGTTCCCCGTGGTTCAGTGCGGGTGTGGGGTTCCCCGGGTTCAGTGCGGGGAGTGGGATTCCCCGGGGTTCAGTGTGGGGAGTGGGGTTCCCCGGGGTTCAGTGCGGGGATTGGTGTTCCCCGGGGTTCAGTGCGGGGATTGGGATTCCCCGGGATCAGTGTGGGGAGTGGGGTTCCCCGGGGTTCAGTGCGGGGAGTGGGGTTCCCCGGGATTCAGTGCGGGGAGTGGGGTTCCCCGGGGTTCAGTGCGGGGAGTGGGGTTCCCCAGGGTTCAGTGTGGGGAGTGGGGTTCCCCGGGGTTCAGTGCGGGGAGTGGGGTTCCCCGGGATCAGTGTGGGGAGTGGGGTTCCCCGGGGTTCAGTGCGGGGAGTGGGGTTCCCCGGGGTTCAGTGCGCGGAGTGGGGTTTCCCGGGGTTCAGTGCGGTGAGTCGGGTTCCCCGGGGTTCAGTGTGGAGAGCGGGGTTTTCCGGGGTTCAGTGTGGGGAGTGGTGTTCCCCGGGGTTCAGTGCGGGGAGTGGGATTCCCCGGGGTTCAGTGCGGGGATTGGGGTTCCCCGGGTTCAGTGCGGGGATTGGGATTCCCCGGGGATCAGTGTGGGAGTGGGGTTCCCCGGGGTTCAGTGCGGGGAGTGGGGTTCCCCGGGGTTCAGTGCGCGGAGTGGGGTTTCCCGGGGTTCAGTGCGGTGAGTCGGGTTCCCGGGGTTCAGTGTGGAGAGCGGGGTTTTCCGGGGTTCAGTGTGGGGAGTGGTGTTCACCGGGGTTCAGTGCGGGGAGTGGGATTCCCCGGGGTTCAGTGTGGGGAGTGGGGTTCCCCGGGGTTCAGTGCGGGGAGTGGGGTTCCCCGGGATTCAGTGCAGGGAGTGGGGTTCACCGGGTTCAGTGCGGGAGTGGGGTTCCCCGGGGTTCAGTGTGGCGAGTGGGTTTTCCGGGGTTCAATGCGGGGAGTGGGGTTCCCCGGGGTTCAGTGTGGGGAGTGGGGTTCCCGGGGTTCAATGCGGGGAGTGGGGTTCCCCGGGGTTCAGTGTGGGTTCCCCGGGGTTCAGTTGCGGGGAGTGGGGTTCCCCGGGGTTCAGTGCGGGGAGTGGGGTTCCCCGGGGTTCAGTGCGGGGAGTGGGGTTCCCTGGGGTTCAGTGCGGGGAGTGGGGTTCCCCGGGGTTCAGTGAGGGGAGTGGGGTTCCCCGGAGTTCAGTGCGGAGAGTGGGGTTCCCCGGGGTTCAGTGCGTGGAGTGGGGGTAACCGGGGTTCAGTGCGGGGAGTGGGGTTCCCCGGGGTTCAGTGCGGGGAGTGGGGTTCCCCAGGGTTCAGTGCGGGGAGTGGGGTTCCCCGGGGTTCAGTGCGGGGAGTGGGGTTCCCGGGGTTCACTGTATGGAGTGGGGTTCTCCGGGGTTCAGTGTAATGGTGTGGGTTCCCCGGGGTTCAGTGCGGGGAGTGGGGTTCCCCGGGGTTCATTGCGGGGAGTGTGATTCCCCGGGGTTCAGTGCGAGGAGTGGGGTTCCCCGGGGTTCAGTGCGGGGAGTGGGGTTCCCCAAGGTTCAGTGCGGGGAGTGGGGTTCCCCGGGGTTCACTGTATGGAGTGGGGTTCTCCGGGGTTCAGTGTAATGGTGTGGGTTCCCCGGGGTTCAGTGCGGGGAGTGGGGTTCCCCGGGGTTCAGTGCTGGGAGTGGGGTTCCCCAGGGTTCAGTGTGGGGAGTGGGGTTCCCCGGGGTTCAGTGCGGGGAGTGGGGTTCCCCGGGGTTCAGTGCGGGGAGTGGGGTTCCCCGGGGTTCAGTGTGGGGAGTGGGGTTCCCCGGGGTTCAGTGCGGAGAGTGGGGTTCCCCGGGGTTCAGTGCGGGGAGTGGGGTTCCCCGGGGTTCAGTGCGGGAGTGGGGTTCCCCGGGGTTCAGTGCGTGGAGTGGGGTTCCCCGGGGTTCAGTGCGGGGAGTGGGGTTCCCCGGGGTTCAGTGCGGGGTGTGGGGTTCCCCGGGTTCAGTGCTGGGAGTGGGGTTCCCCGTGGCTCAGTGCGGGGAGTGGGGTTCCCCGGGATTCAATGCGGGGAGTGGGGTTCCCCGGGTTTCAGTGTGGGGAGTGGGGTTCCCCGGGGTTCAGTGCGGGGAGTGGGATTCCCTGGGGTTCAGTGTATGGAGTGGGGTTCTCCGGGGATCAGTGTGGGGAGTGGGGTTCCCCGGGGTTCAGTGCGGGGAGTGGGGTTCCCCGGGATTCAGTGCGGGGAGTGGGGTTCCCCGGGGTTCAGTGCGGGGAGTGGGGTTCCCCGGGGTTCAGTGCGGGGAGTGGGGTTCCCCGGGGTTCAGTGCGGGAGTGGGGTTCCCCGGGGTTCAGTGCGCGGAGTGGGGTTTCCCGGGGTTCAGTGCGGTGAGTCGGGTTCCCCGGGGGAACACCACTCCCCACACTGAACCC